>NW_018406522.1:593838-713924 GCF_002113885.1 Mizuhopecten yessoensis | reverse complement strand
TTTGAATATTACATGTTAATAACTTGATTGGAATTATAACCTTGAGTTGACAGTTTGATACTTTGAAAATTTTGAGCCAGCCCTACCCCCAAGGGCTGTAGGGTGGGGCTCAAGGGAGTCAGTGTGCTAAAATTTCTTCATTTTCCTTGTTTAGAATCAGAGGTGCTAGTTTCAAATCCTTTTTAGTCTGAAATCTGTATGCTTGATATTGAATAAGGTGGTTTTATTGTTTTTTGTCACTTTGAATAATATTTCTGTTCATGTTAAAAACGAAATCAACTCTCTGTATAAATATATCAGGTGACCGTTAAGGCCCATGGGCCTCTTGTTTAAAATGTTACCCCACACTTTATTCAATGCTGATTAAACATGATCATTCTGTATATTTCAAGTATTATTCATTTTCTGAAAACTCAAAATGAACAAAGCAAAATGATAGCTTTGTTTTATCTCTCAATATGGAGCAGGAAACTGTTCATGGTGTCTGCTGTTCCTTTAGCTGTTCTGGTTATTGACCTGCCCTCACTGATAACAACTTTTTTCATATAAAAACAAAATTTAAAGCAATATTAATGTACTGTGTGAATGTGGCAGACCTACTGGTATATTAACTCCTTCACCCCTGAAGACACATTTGAACTCTTCCAATTCAAAGGTTGGAATAGTCCATTATGAAATTTCAGGGGTGAATGAGTTAACTGCCACAGGTGTCACTGACAAACTGAATGGTGCATGATGGCTTAATGATATAGTACATGGTTGAAGCTCAGTACGTATGTGTGAAGGGCCAAGAACAGAAATGTTCAAGAACAATGTTGGATAAATGGCTAGAATCCATTTCAATTGCTTGCCTCATGTTGTCTTTGGTAAATTGAGCAATCAATCAACACAACAAATGTTATATCATACTTCACATTGCGTATATATGTCTTTGGTGGAAAGGAAACTTTTACCCATGTTTAGCTCTGCCATTATACATTTACATGAGAAATTTGTTAAGACAGTAACTGTTAATCTCCTGTGAGAATGTAAGTTCATCAATTTTGTCTCAGATTGTTAAGCAAGTTCACCATTTAAGTCTCTATGAGCATAGATTTTGAACCAACAATAAAAAATTAAGCTATGCAAAAAGTTGATAGGCCCACTGAAATCTTGTGAAAAGAGTTGAAGTAATGTAATTAATAAACTAATTTCTTCTTTTCTAATTACATTTCAAATACAGATGAATGCTGTATATATATTACCAGCAAATATCAGCCTTGCTTAAACTTGAGTTTCAGCTGGTTTTGTAAAAACGTGTGTATTAAGACCACCTGTCAAAAAAGGACAGTACATGTATTTCAAAATTTGGATATATTTTCATTCGTAATTGAACCTACAATATAAGACCACCTGTCTAAAAAGGACAGTAATTCAAGTTTCGAATATATTTTCTTTTGTAATTAAACCTTCAATATAATTAAGACTACTTGTCTAAAAAGGACAGTAATTCAAGTTTCGAATATATTTTCTTTTGTAATTAAACCTACAATATAATTAAGACTACCTGTCTAAAAAGGACAGTAATTCAAGTTTCGAATATATTTTCTTTTGTAATTAAACCTACAATATCAGACCACCTGTCTTTAAAGGACAGTAATTCAAGTTTCAGATATATTTTCCTTTGTAATTGAGCCTACAATGTAAGACCATTTATCTATTACGGGCAGTAAATTTCAGGTCATTATAACTGTTCATACTTCATTATATTTAAACCTCTCTATAAAAACCACCTGTCTATGAAGTGATTCCAGTCTTAACACCTTTGTAGTAAGATCACCTGGTTTTAAAGGGCATTGAGCCCAGCACTATTTGTTCCTTCTTCTTCAGATTTAAACAGAGCGTATTTAAACCTCTGTATAAAGACTGCATGTCTGTAAAATGTGATGTTCCTGTGATGACCTCTGTATAAAGTGTATGGTATCTCCAGTTTCTATTCCTGTACTTGTGTCGGCTGTGTATGATGCATATTACTAAATGGTTACCTCTGCTTTAAGACCACATGTCTATAAATTGTGGTGATTTAGATTTTTTCACCTCAAATAAAGACTACCTGTCTATAAAGGGTAGTGACTATACATATAATTACTATTTATTCATTCTTCTTTGTATTTAAACCTGTGTATAAAGGTCACCTGTCTATAAAGGGCAGCAGTTATAGTTATAGTTGCTATTTATCAATCCTTTTCTGGATTTAAACATATGTATAAAGGTCACCTGTGTATAAAGGGCAATGATTTCAGTTCCTGCCTCTTTATAAAGACCAAATGTCTATAATATGTGGTAGTTCCAGTTTTTCCTCTATATAAAGACCACTTGTCTTTAACAGGCAGCGGTTATAGTGGCTCTTTATCCATTCTTCTTTGGGTTTTAACTTTTGTATGAAAGTTACCTGTCTATAAGTTGACCTGCTTCTGTATAAAGACCATATGTCTATAAAGAGCAGTGACTATATACATATAGTTGCTATTTTTCCATTCTTCTTCAGATTTAAATCTGTGTTTAAAGGGCAATGATTCTATTAACTTTTTAGGCATTCTTCATTGGATTTTAACCTGATTATAAAGGTCACCTGTCTCTAAAGGGCAGTTATTTCAGTTCAAACCTCTGTATAAAGACCATGCTTTTTTCAATACAATACAGGTTGTATACAAAATAGGCTTCAAAAATATCATAAATTTGGTATGGATTGCTGATATTTGTCCAGTATGAACGTTTATAGTACTTGCATGATCAATGGCTGCTGAAACCAGATCAATGTGTGATAACATTTAAATGCTACTGAAACAGACTCCAACTGTTGGCAGTTCTTCAAATGCCACGTACAACTGAAATAAAATCTGGGTAGTTTCTGATTGTTACGATAGGTTCATTATGGCTATTATGACAATGCCAAGTAGTTAGGATCGTAAATTACATTAATCGACACTGTTCCATACTTCAGAATTATGTTATCAGTGGAAATCCAAAATGATAAACTCGTTATCGAGTGTTTGCGGTGAATATTGATTAGTTTTCTAATGAAGGTAGAGAACAGACTACAGGAGTGGTACTAGGTCGATCTAAATCTACGCCAACTGTCCGGAACATTTGATGGTCGTTCAAAACATTCGGTGTTTAGATGATAATCTAAAACCAAAAGAGAAACTCTTTATCAAATTCTGAGCCGATGTTAATTGATTCCAGTAATTATTATATGATGTATTAATGTGGCAATTTAACTCCGTTCTAAAATAAATTATGCCAGGTGGCTTTCCCAAGTTAATGCTTCTGATAAAAACATGGAAAACCAAATGGATAAAAAAAAAATATTTTTCCCTAGCTACAGTTATGTACAATATGAGAATTATGTAATTTTCTGGTGAAGTTTCCATTTATGAAACTTGATTGACAGACTTAACCTGAATGAGACTGGGAACATTTTTAAACTCCTGTGCTAAGGAGGGGACATAACTCATGGATGTCTCCACAGGGAATGTTTTGAAAACGAACAGAAAAATGTTATTGATCAGTTTGAATAGGCCCCCCTGAATAGGATGTTTGAAAATACATATTTTTTTATGAATATGAATGTTTTTATATGCATTGTATTTGGGGGTTTATTTAAGAAATTACAAAAAACTCCGAACATAATTTTGAGGTCTTTTAAATAGTAATATGGGATTTCAATTTGGTATATATTTGCCTTGTTTGTTCATCCATCAATTTATTTGCATCTATTAGACAAGCTATCCCAACACTGGATGGATTCGTTGTGTTCGAGTGAGATGAAATTGTGGGGGGTTTGAGGTAATAACTAGGGTTGGTCAGGGTACCTAAATCACACATATAGCTTTGTTGCCTTATAATTTTCAGCTGAATTTAAAGGAAAGGAAGTATGAATCTTTACTACGTGTCTTTCTTATGTTTCTATCCTTGTATGATTGATATTCATTTAACATCTAACGATATTAGCTTATGTCATGCATTGGCCAGAGTTAATATTTTATGTTAGTTTTTTTTATGATTTAATAATGTTATGGATTTTAATAGAATTAAGACTGACAGAGAATACTACCAAATTGATATATAAGTGTTAAAAAATAGAAATTGACTTGTAGCCATGGTAAACATCTTGATTTGATAAATATTCACCAATCTATAAATGGCATTCAATTTGTGTTACTGATACTATCTGTAATTCATGATACGAATAATGTTGTAAAAAACCTTGTAACTTAACTATACCACAAATTAAAGTTAGATAATAAAATAAAATGGAAAGTCATTACATGGTTCTGATAATGAACAAGAGGGAAAATTAAGCTATGGGTATGTAAGATCTGTTTTTAATTATTTCATTCTCCAAGGAAAAACCAAATTACACTTTGAATTTCTTCTGAAATATAGCAAAGAGCAAAATGATATTAATGAGGACTAAAATAGTACTGTAACAGTCACAGATTGGTGTGGTCATACAACTATGTACAAGATAGAGGTTATTCTTATGTATGTTCTTCTGTTAAAAGGCCTTGAGAAAGCGATGATCTCAATTTTAAACATCAAGATTTTTCGCAAAAGATCATCTTTTTTAAACATTGATTAAAACATGTCATGCAGAACCAATTAAGTTGCAACATGTTTCAGTTTACAATGTATTTTTCATGCCCCCGCCATAAAATGGGGGACATATAGTGTTGCCCATGTCCGTTGCGTCGCATTGCGTCCTGTCGCGTCCCGTTCAATCCATGACATTTTCTAAGACATTTTCTAGCTTTTAATTGCATTGTAATTAATACTATAAAGGTCAAGGTCACAAACCCATTGACTATATTTGTATTTTCCATTTAATTTCATCACTGATCCTTTACAGAATACAGCTTAATTCTTAATTAAACTTGTGGGCAGTTATAACAAAGCACTGTTTTGATAGAAACCGGAGATAATGAGTGTTCCGCAGCAGCGTGGAGAATTTTTCTAAATATGAAAGTCCCATACCACAGTATTGTTCTGCTGATTGTAAATGAAGCCCTTTCAAATGTCAATATTTCTTCTGTTGCAGACACTCAGTCTTTCGGAAGCTTTAAGCACATGTGAACTCTGTTGCGATCATGTGACCTCTGTTGCGTAAACTGTAACATAAGAACCCCGGCTGAACATTAGGGTAGACTTGAGGACAATCCCTTTAGAATTGGATCTTCGACAATTGTATATATACATTAACAGACAGATCCCAGATAAGTCGTCTGGACAGTTTTCTAATGCATCCGAAACAAATTGAGAAACATCCGACAGATCAGGAGCAGATATGATATATCAAACATTCTTATGATTAAGGCATTTTTTACGAAAAATCTCGACATTGTCCAGTTTCGTCTTCTGTATTGGCATTTGTCCATCATCCATCATTTATGTGATCGGCACCATCATTCTAATATTTTATATTCATGAAATGTGTCGAGAGCCTCCCTTGAGCTCGGGTAATGTCTATTGAAACCTGACAAATGGAATGACCAATTATTTGAAGGGTCATATCTAATGCAAACTTACCTATGTGTTAAGAGGTTAGTGATGGGCAAAATAGGGAATGAGGAAATATATCAAGATTCCCATGTTTGTAAGGGTCGGGATGGGCATTATTAGGGGGATGTGATGATAGATTGCAGTTGCGGTTTTCTTAAGATTTATCAATTTATCGCCAAACCCCTTTATAATGCCAAAATCAAGTTATCTAGACAAATGTTAGCAGTATAACAAGGTTTTACTTTATAGTAGGTAATCAAGAATTTTTTCTGTGATGTACTGTGGTAAATTACCTATTTATTTCAAATAAAGTTGATTAATTTTGTTATTTCCAACGAGCTGAGAAGCCTCTGTGCTTATATAAAAGAAAGTTCACTAGAATTGAAGTAGCACCCTAAAATCAAGTGGAAGTGATCTGCAGTGTATGGCTTGTTGGAGACTTTGAGTTTTATTTGTATATTGATCAGAGTGTGAATTAAGTCTTATACAGATCAAATAAGACTTGGTGGAATTGTTTGAACTATTGTATCAGGAAAGCTTTGGAATATCTGCTGTGTCGACAGTCTATCGATGTGTTTGATGTTCTGGAGCGTTTGGCCTTTGGGAACAATTATCATAAATGGAGAGTTAGCCATTACAACTGTTTTTAGCATATACCAGAAGGAACTGGTAGTAATGATATTCAGTAACCCAGCATTCCAGTATTGTGCATAGCTTGACATTAATTTTGATAGTATATCCAGTATTGTACATAGCCCGACATTAACTTCGATATCCAGTATTGTGCATAGCCCGACATTAACTTTGATAGTATATCCAGTATTGTACATAGCACGACATTAATTTTGAAAGTATATCCAGTATTGTACATAGCCCGACATTAACTTTGATAGTATATCCAGTATAGTACATAGCCCGTCATTAACTTTGATATCCAGTATTGTACATAGCCTGACATTAACTTTGATATCCAGTAATGAACATAGCCCGACATTAACTTTGATATCCAGTATTATACATAGCCCGACATTAATTTTGATAGTATATCCAGTATTGTACATAGACCGACATTAACTTTGATATCCAGTATTGTACAAAGCCCGACATTAACTTTGATAGTATACCCAGTATTGTACATAGCCCGACATTAATTTTGATAGTATATCCAGTATAGTACATGGCCCGACATTAACTTTGATAGTATACCCAGTATTGTACATAGCCCGACATTATCTTTGATAGTATATCCAGTATTGTACATAGACCGACATTAACTTTGATATCCAGTATTGTACATAGCCCTACATTAACTTCGATATCCAGTATTGTGCATCGCCCGACATTAACTTTGATAGTATACCCAGTATTGTACATAGCCCGACATTATCTTTGATAGTATATCCAGTATTGTACATAGCCCGACATTATCTTTGATAGTATATCCAATATTGTATATAGCCCGACATTAACTTTGATATCCAGTATTGTACATAGCCTGACATTAACTTTGATAGTATATCCAGTATAGTACATAGCCCGACATTAACTTTGATATCCAGTATTGTACATAGCCTGACATTATCTTTGATAGTATATCCAGTATAGTACATAGCCCGATATTAACTTTGATAGTATATCCAGTATAGTACATGGCCCGACATTAACTTTGATAGTATATCCAGTAATATAGATAGCCCGACATTAACTTTGATAGTATATCCTGTATTGTACATAGCCCGACATTAACTTTGATAGAATATCCAGTATTGTACATAGCCCGACATTAATTTTGATAGTATATCCAGTATTGTACATAGCCCGACATTTACTTTGATAGTATATCCAGTATTTCATATTGAAAATATGTTTGTACACCCCTCAACTTCTTTAATATGATTTTTGTGGCCCTGCAACGTGAGGCGACATATAGGTATAATACTTCGTTGGTGTCGGTGGCGTCGTCCGAAACAAGGTTTCCATGTGATTACTTGTAATTGAGTACCCTTGGGTTGATTGAACTCAAACTTGGTACACATATTGCATATCAATATAGCTCGGACGTGTTTGCATTATAAAAGTTTACAGGCATTTTTGGTGGAGTTATGCCCCTTTTATTGCCAAATAAGGGTATTGTGTAGTAAATGGAAGAACTTTTTTTATTTTTCAATCAATTCCTTTTCAATTTTTTTACGGTAATGCTAGAAGCAATAATGTTCAACATATATTACAGGTTTTTCTGTCGTGTTTCAACTTTCCGCGTTTTGGCATATCACACTTGACATAGCAACGCTGTTCATCGTTTTTGCCGTTAATTTTTGCTTGTTTAGACGATAACTCAAGCCAAAACACTATTCTCACTTAAAGAGTTGAGCAGGCGACACATTCACTCCTGTGGAATTCTTTTTAATTGGTAATAATGAATTTTTTCTCCCTGTTAGTATCACTGTGCTGATCAAAACATCATTGAGAGCTTATAAGTTTTGAATTTGGAAGGGAAAAACAGCCTATGGGTAATATATTGGGAGTGTATTTTTCTTGACACTTTTGTGATCTACTTGTTTCGAGATGATTGATTTATGTGCTGGAACTAGACAGGGTCAATCACCAGCAACCAGGTAACTCAATCAGTGTCTACAGTCTAGAGGTCCCAGCTTCAAATATCAATCTGACCAATGCATTTTCCTTTCCTGTTACGTACAATTGGCTTATATGCTTTCTGAATAATATGGTTTTAAAGAAACAATTTGATTTTCAATTAAACTTGATGTCTATTATCTACTAAATATTTTTAATATTATTAAGTCAATTAAATACTAACGTTTGATTCTCAGCCTAATTCCAAACAGCAAATATATTGAAATTCAACCCTTAATTCTATTATAGCCATCATATCACCTCGGCTAGTGATGGATTACATGTCAATTCCCACGGAATTCTGATCATGAAATCTGTTTTATATCAAGAAATTGTAAAACCATTATATAATCATTATAGCTTCATTTGTTACTATGAAGCCATCTTTGATTCGGTCAAGTCTCCAGAACTCTTACATAAGGAGGATTACAATCAATATTTATAAGAGTCTGAAGGACTTGGATTCTGAAAAGGTCAAGAGAATTTACTCTGCTCTTCAGTGATGGAGATGTTTGACCAGTTATATATGTAAACAGTGTCCAGTGTCAACATGAAATGGAACATTGGATTATTACCTTTACAAACATCGAGAATGAGAGATTATAGGGACAAATACAGGAAAAATACAGGAGTCCATTAAAGCTAAATGCTAAGTAGTTGGAACACATTTTCTCACAAGTACTTATTGTTTGACCAAGATAAGATGATATACGTTGCCCCCACTGGAATGGGGTCACTTGCCCGACCACATAGATTTTCTCCAGGGACTCCGGTTTCCTCCCAAATTAAGGACGATGTGCCTTACATCCAATTAACAAAAATGATTGACACAAGTTGATATAACTTGTTTCATAACTGTTGTAAAATAAATTGAAGTTTATAGTTAAAGCGCCTTTGGAAGAGAAGTATTTTCTAATGATGTTTGGTGTTAGGTCAAGGTGGTGGCTAAAATTAGACTAAATTTTGTAATATGATTATTTCTGAAATCTGTAGACATGTTAAATTTCCAGCTATATAATGTATATATAGCTTTATACAGCTATATATAGCATGTCAGTTTCACCGACTTCTTTGTTATCCCCCACTTAAGAAGTTGGCGGGGAAAATAGAAATTGGGTCTGTGTGTGCATCTGTCCCCGATTCATTGCGTCCGTGCACCTGGTTGAGAAGCATTGCTGTCATATATATCTTGCCTACTACAAAGTGCTATGTTGATAATACTTACATCAATTGTGTAACTAGGGTTGTTTTACTGATTGTGTATTGGGAATGCTGCTTTTGACCTATATTTTACACTTCATGATCTTAATGACTTTTGCACTGCGAGCAGGAGATATCGATGACAGTCAGTTTTCTTGTTCATTTTTATTCGGCCTTATATATATCTCCTGATAGTATGTCTAAGCCCCAAATTCATAATGTCATAACAAAATGTTCATCAGGGAAAAGGTACAAAATTTAACCTTCACCTTTAACCCAGTGACCTTGACCTTTGACATATTTGTCATTGAATAGGGATCAAATGTAAAATTGTGTTATTTTGAGACTGATCAACCTCGGTCTCCCCTAATACTACAAACAGTGATGCTTATGATTTATTTATACAAAATCTTATGACACATACTTGTGCGTAGGTGTAAGCAATGTTCATTTGAAATGTATTACAATAGAAAATAACTCTGTTATCATCAAACTACTATAGTGATATTGATTTATTGATATTGTGTTCTCATAAAATAAATTCTGTTGATTTGATTTTCAGGATTGTTCTGTTAAAAAATGGCTAATGTGTTTGGCAGATATCTTTATGTTTGACTTGGAATGAATCAGATTAGATTTTTTTTTATTGGAATTTCCAGTCACTTAGAGCTGTTGTAAGTTTCTTAATCCAGAGGCGTAACAATTCACAATTGATTTTGGAAATAATGAGAAATTGATGCTTTTAATATAAAAGCAATATTCCAAAGTATACTTGAACCAAAGTGTCCGGACTAACAAGGTTCTACTGTACACATAAATCAAAGTGTTCGGACTAACAAGGTTCTACTGTACACATAAACCAAAGTGTCCGGACTAACAAGGTTCTACTGTACACATAAACCAAAGTGTCCCGACTAACAAGGTTCTACTATACCCACAAACCAAAGTGTCCAGACGAACAAGGTTCTACTATACCCACAAACCAAAGTGTCCAGTCTAACAAGGTTCTACTGTATACACAAACCAAAGTGTCTAGACTAACAAGGATCTACTGTACTCATAAACCAAAGTGTCCCGACTAACAAGATTCTACTATACACACAAACAAAAGTGTCCAGACCAACAAGGTTCTACTGTATACACAAACCAAAGTGTCCAGACCAACAAGGTTCTACTGTATACACAAACCAAAGTGTCTAGACTAACAAGGATCTACTGTACTCATAAACCAAAGTGTCCGGACTAACAAGGCTCTACTGTACACATAAACCAAATTGTCCAGACCAACAAGGTTCTACTATACACACAAACCAAAGTGTCCATACTAACAAGGTTCTACTATTCACACAAACCAAAGTGTGCAGACTGACAAGGTTATACCGTACACACAAACCAAAGTGTCTAGACTAACAAGGTTCTACTGTACACATAAACCAAAGTGTCCAGACTAACAAGGTTCTACTATACACACAAACCAAAGTGTCCAGACTAACAAGGTTCTACTGTACACTTAAACCAAAGTGTCCAGACTAACAAGGTTCTACTGTCCACACAAACAAAAGTGTCCAGACCAACAAGGTTCTACTGTACACTTAAACCAAAGTGTCCAGACCAACAAGGTTCTACTGTCCACACAAACCAAAGTGTCCAGACTAACAAGGTTCTACTGTACACACAAACAAAAGTGTCCAGACCAACAAGGGTCTACTGTACACCCAAACCAAAGTGTCCAGACCAACAAGGTTCTACTGTACACTTAAACCAAAGTGTCCAGACCAACATGGTTCTACTGTACACTTAAACCAAAGTGTCCAGACCAACAAGGTTCTACTATACACACAAACAAAAGTGTCCAGACTAACAAGATTCTACTATACACACAAACCAAAGTGTCCAGACTAACAAGGTTCTATTGTACACTTAAACCAAGGTGTCCAGACTAACAAGGTTACACTGTACACACAAACAAAAGTGTCCAGACCAACAAAGTTCTGGCTATTATACACACAAACCAAAGTGTCCAGACAAACAAGGTTCTATTGTACATACAAACAAAAGTGTCCAGACTAACTACGTTCTACTGTACACACAAACTAAAGTGTCCAGACTAATAAGGTTCTACTGTACACACAAACCTAAGTGTCCAGACAAACAAGGTTCTACTATACACACAAACCAAAGTGTCCAGACTAACAAGGTTCTACTGTACACACAAACCAAAGTGTCCAGACAAACAAGGTTCTATTGTACATACAAACAAAAGTGTCCAGACTAACTACGTTCTACTGTACACACAAACTAAAGTGTCCAGACTAATAAGGTTCTACTGTACACACAAACCTAAGGGTCCAGACAAACAAGGTTCTACTATACACACAAACCAAAGTGTCCAGACTAACAATGTTCCACTGTACACACAAACCAAAGTGTCCAGACTAACAATGTTACACTGTACACACAAACCAAAGTGTCCAGACTATCAAGGTTCTACTCTACACAAAAACCAAAGTGTCCATACTGACCAGGTTCTACTGTACACACAAACCAAAGTGTCCAGACTAACAATGTTACACTGTACACACAAACCAAAGTGTCAAGACTATCAAGGTTCTACTGTACACTTAAACCAAAGTGTCCAGACTAACAAGGTTCCACTGTACACACAAACCAAAGTGTCCAGACTATCAAGGTTCTACTCTACACAAAAACCAAAGTGTCCAGACTGACCAGGTTCTACTGTACACACAAACCAAAGTGTCCACACTAACAATGTTACACTGTACACACAAACCAAAGTGTCAAGACTATCAAGGTTCTACTGTACACTCAAACCAAAGTGTCCAGACTAACAATGTTACACTGTACACACAAACCAAAGTGTCCAGCCTATCAAGGTTCTACTCTACACAAAAACCAAAGTGTCCATACTGACCAGGTTCTACTGTACACACAAACCAAAGTGTCCAGACAAACAAGGTTCTACTATACACACAAACCAAAGTGTCCAGACTAACAAGGTTGTACTGTACACTTAAACCAAAGTGTCCAGACTAACACGGTTCTACTGTACACACAAACCAAAGTGTCCAGACTATCAAGGGTCTACTGTACACACAAACCAAAGTGTCCAGACTATCAAGGCTCTACTGTACACACAAACCAAAGTGTCCAGACTATCAAGGGTCTACTGTACACACAAACCAAAGTGTCCAGACTATCAAGGTTCTACTGTACACAAAAACCAAAGTGTCCATACTGACCAGGTTCTACCGCACACACAAACCAAAGCATCTGGACTAACAAGGTTCTGCTATACCAGGAAACGAACGTCTCCAGACTTTAAAAAAATCCACTTTACACAGGAATTAAAATATCCAAACTAGCAAGATTTTATTGTATACATAACACGTACATCATTTGCTCTCTAGACTTTCTTAAAAGTTTTCTTGTAATAATTAGTGCATTTGTGAAAACAAACAGCACTGAAGATGAATAGAGAATAAAACCAAATAAGCAAATCGAAGCATAAAAAGGACTTCAGGGAAAATTAGTAGGAAATATTGATTTGCAAAATTGAAATATGATCTTGACAAGTAACGCTGCATGGCTGTTGCAATTGCACAGTTGAAAACCCTTAGCAACAGACTTTTCAAGGCTTCATAACAGACGTCTGCACCAAACACAGTTGTGCATTTTCCGTTTCATACATCGCAGCAATTACTCGACTCTTTATCGTGTTTGGTCACAGAATCGATACAGTTTGAACTATAGGGCTATAACTCTCCGAGCATGTGCTA
The DNA here is from genome assembly GCF_002113885.1 of Mizuhopecten yessoensis. Classification (NCBI taxonomy): domain Eukaryota; kingdom Metazoa; phylum Mollusca; class Bivalvia; order Pectinida; family Pectinidae; genus Mizuhopecten; species Mizuhopecten yessoensis. The sequence goes on along the minus strand of NW_018406522.1, from coordinate 700,752 downwards.
GCCTAGATCATCATTGATATGATCCCCGATGCTTGCCAAGGAGAATGTACAATATTAATATTTCTGGAAAGCATAGATTTTTTGGGATATATTTGTGTAAATATTGTACACTTGTGTGTGATGGCGGGGAATTGAGATGGTTTTGGATGAACAAGGAGATATCTATCACGTCGTCTGGCCCCTTGTAGTAGACCAGTCTAAGTCAATATCGGAGTGTGGTAGGGTACATCTAGGTCTATCGAGGATTTTGAACCCTTAATTCCCTCAAACTGTAGCTACGGGAGTCTGTGACTTTGTGCTGCTTTGATCACAATTAAATAGGAAAGACAGCACAGCTCCATAAAAGAAAATGTTATCACGAACAAAGTTGTCAGGATCTAACTTCTGAATGGTTTAGCGCAGTTCCATGGTAGCTAGAATACTCCTGTTAACGTTAGCTTACCGAGATACCAGAATTTGATATCTGAGGGGAACAATTGCCACAAGTTGTCTTCCAATACCCCTACCCAAATAATCCGTCCCCTTGAAGACACTAAACATATATTCTATTGTTTATTTTTTTACATGAGAATACGAGCACTTGCAGATCTGGGGAGGGGGTGTCCTGAGGGTCCCAATCCCGCTCCTCTCCCTTTTGAAGCTTTAAGGAACCTCATACCACTGCCAAAACTTGTTATGAGACACTTTTATTTTTTTCTGGCATTATTATATAGCTTCGTAAATCATTTCTAAATAGAAAATGATTGCAGGACATTTTTGAAAAAATGACTAAGATGAAATAAACAAGATATAATCAACTGAGTTACCTCGTTCAATGGTAGGACCCTGACAATTTAGGGGAGATAACTGTATATACGAAAAACAACAGTGGAGTCCTCTATTGTTTTGTCTGCAATGGACAGGGATCTTTAAAGAAACAAAAAAAACCCATAAAAGTGACAGAAATGAAACCACATTGTCTTAAATGTCTAATTAATCATTTGCCCAGACATATCTACATATTTCTATTAAAAGTCAATCAGTTAAAATATCATTTGGAACATTTCTCTTGTCTAACTACAGGTAGTCAAACTGTTTGAAACACCATTTAACTAATTAAACTAAACACAGCCTTGACTATAATTAAGCAACCATGAAGGTTACAAACAAATTTGATGGTGAGTGTAATTGTCCGGACAGTTCAGGTCAAATGTTGATAAATTTTATTAGGTTGTTTAGATTTCGCAAAGGTCATGTCTTATCAATTTAAAAAAGTCAAGGTCATATCTTACCAATCACAAAGTCAAGGTATGTCTTATCGATTCACAAAGGTCAAGGTCATATCTTGCCAGTCACAAAGGTCAAGTATTATCAATTCACAAAGGTCAAGGTCATATCTTACCAATCACAAAGTCAAGGTCATGTCTTAACAATTCACAAAGGGCAAGGTCATATCTTATCAATTCACAATGGTCAAGGTCATATCTTATCAATTCACAAAGGTCAAGGTCATGTCTTATCAATTCATAAAGGTCAAGGTCATGTCTTATCAATTCATAAAGGTCAAGGTCATGTCTTATTAATTCATGAAAGTCAAGGTAACGTCTCTTCATGAATGAGTAATTACCTTGCATTGAATTAAGTTTGAACATCTTTGAAAAGGTCAAAATCATTTTAAAGCAGAACAATACTCTTGATCAAGAAAAAGTGGAGGCCATGTGTTATAAGGCACTGTTGTTGTCAACATCTGACGAGCAGATATACACCTCTTAATCATATTCATCCAAAGGAAGTGTGTACACAGAACCAGGGCATATTGTTATACATCCACACTGATCATTAGTTCTCTGTAGAATTGAGTAATGCTAATCTATGCATTGATTAAACTGTCCACAAGGAGATGTAGGGACAAATTACTGGCTAAAGAGGAACTTCAGGGAGATTGATTATAGTGGGACACATGTATACCACTTACTGCCCAGTTCCTCAGTTGGGGCCCAAGAAAGGCTTTGCATTTGTTATATAGGTCAGCTTCAGGTGTAACCAAGGCAACTGATCTTGTTTACTATATAAGGCAAAACCTTGATGGATTCCAGGGATGTAAGCCCAATGTTTTATGGGGCATAGGGATGCATGCATGGTTGTTTATTCATTATGTAAACCAACTTTTGTTTGGGCAAGGGTTAGTTTCTTATTTATTGTATGTAACCAATTTTTACTAGAGTCCAATGTAGAATTCTCAATTTGATGCAAGACCAACCATTATTTGGGACACAACCGTAGTTCCTATTTATTTTGTAGGGCCAAATCCTTATTGGGCCTGTGAATTTCATTGTTTCATTGTGAAATGGTCGATGCTCATTATAGGCTTAAGGAAAGGTGTTTGGTTTCAGTACAAATCCTGTCACTGTTGGGGCCAAGGAGTGGTTTATTATTAACCATGTAGGGCCATCTTTGGTGGGGCCCAGTGTGTGAATCGAATTCACTTGGTTTCCATACATTTTATGTCCAAAAAGATTTTAGGACAAGAATCTTCTGAGAAGAATCCAAAAATTTGACATTCCCACCATCACCGTCATGTGATCAAGGCTGAGGTTACGGGTTGAAGTCCTTTAATCCTTTAAATTTGTTGTGATGATGTGTGCCCTCCTGGAGACCTGGAAAGATCAATCTATCTGAACTAGATCGACCAGGACAGGATGGGATCGACCACGACAGGACGGTGTTTTGTGGTCTGGACAATACAAGTCGTCACTGTAACGGGAACAATTAGGCCACTCAAGAGTAGAACTAACTACCTTATTAATATGGATATCAATTTTCTGTCAGGTTGATTACAATACGGCCATGTATGAGACTATTGGGGCGTGATTGGATGATAGATAAGGCTTCTATGTGTCTGTAACACTGACCAGTCCTTGTACAGGATGTCGGGGTCAGGTCCGATGACAGCCCTCGTGTACAGTATCTGGAGCTACGGCTGTGTTGTCGGTCAAGATCCATCACTGATGTATAAATATAAATATATTTGAAAGTTGTAAATAAAATCTGAATTTAAATTAATTATCACTGATGGGAAATTTTTCATTTCACAAAGATTTTATTGAATATTGTATACAAATTTGAAAGGAGTTAGACAACAGGCGTAATGCCTATACAAGCCCCCTTCTGGTGTGGACAATGTACTATAATATGTTAATTGTGGAATAATATTTTAAAAGCTTTCTACATCAAGGGAAATTGTTGCTTAATGATAAATTCATTTGCAAACAAAACAGTTATTTATGCTTAGAACAGAACCATCGGTCAAATGGTATAAATATTAAATACGGAAAAAAGTCAATGATCCTTAACATTGGAAGTTTGTAACACTACCAGTGACCTTGAGATAAGATTAATTAAAGAATCATCTGTATGATGTTTTAAAGAAATTTGTTAATTAATGGAGAATATTTATTGTCCTCCGCTGTTGATCTTTTATATATACTGGATACACGGTAAGTCTTATAGTAAACAGTGAAACAATTGGTTTAATATATATATAAATATATATGAATATATTTTTTGTTGTTGTAGAAAGACATTTCACTGGATTATTTCAGGTGAAGTCCATGGTTCTTAACATTCTATATTAGCTTCAAAACCTTTCTAATTAAGGTTTTTACATGTCATCTCAATTGCTGTGCTAAAAGTTTCTAAAAGTACAATGAAATTAAATGCTTTAACTCATTCACCCCGGAAGACACATTTGAACTCTTCCAATTCAAAGGTTGGAATAGTTCATTTCGAAATTTTAGGGGTGAATGAGTTAATCTGTTAGTGTTTGACTGTAGTATGAGAGACTATCCAATTTAACAAGTTATCCAGCATCTCTCACCTGTCGGACAGGGCCTTGTGTTATTATTTACCGCCTCATGAAGAATCACTAGGCGTTAACCTCTTACCATACTAACGACCCGTCTGGCCGGAAAGGGACAGTAAAAGTGAGCAGCATATATATGTTTTCATCATTATCTGTCCCCAGGAGTTAAGGATTAAGTACTGGTTTGATATCGGGGGGGGGGGGGGGGGGGGGGGGGGGGGGGGGGGTTTCGGCTGGCGGAGGTGTATCTCACAAGTGCTAATAATCCAGTCGATGTATAGCAGCAATAATGAAGCGGATCGTTATGGTTACAGTAAAGATGTATGGCGTTTTTGTCGACTTTCTGTAAAGAGGCTGTGATGATTGATCATCAGAATTTTTTGATGGCTGGTATTTATGATTTTCTGGAGATCCCAAACGTTCCTTTTTCCAGACAAATGTTTTGTTTTCTCAGACAATGGTTTCTGGGAAATCCTGAACATGATTCACTTGACCTAAAAATTTAAAACAATGAATATTAATTTGACCTAAACGAAGCAATGTCATGGTTCTGATACATTGTATTTTTAGCCAACCATCATCAGATCCTTCAAATCAGGCTGCGCCCGTGGTCTGTCTGTCCTTAAACAATTCTTGTTAGTGCTATGTCCCTGAAAGTAATAGTAGGATCTTTCTAAAATTTCACATGAAAGTTACCCATGATCCCCAGTGACGCCTAGTGAATTTTGGGACTGATAAAAAACCCAAGATGGCTGACAGGTAGCCATTTTGAATTTTGAGAGTAAAAGTTTGTTAGCGCATTTGTTCAGAAACTACTAGAGGAGTCTTTTTATGTTCCCCTGGTTAACTCATTCACCCCTGAAATTTTGTAATGAACTATTCCAACCTTTGAATTGGAAGAGTTCAAATGTGTCTTCAGGGGTGAATGAGTTAAAAAGACCTGTGGCCCTAATGAGAATGCAAGAATTACAAATGTTTAACATTTGGTACACAGTTATGCAATTCTTATGAAATAACTTTTGTTTCACAAATAGCATATGACATCTGAGTTATTGTACAAGATTCCTGTTTAAGATTTCTAACATTGGACTGGGTAAAAGTACCTGTAAGGAGATTGAAGAGTAAAGAAAGCAGAAGAGCTTCTTTTGTAGATCTGATAAAGATCCTTTCATGGTCGGTGTTAAGATCCTTCTAGGATCTCTTGTTTTCATATTTTTGCTTTGTTCATAAGGCAATGAATTTGAGTGTAATATGTCATTTTGGGGGAAAAGGCAGACATTGAAAACCAAACATTGATTTTGATCCAATTCATATTCCTCAAAATGGTATCACACAAAAATAAAAACAGAAAGTCAGTTACTGATATCAAAATGAAATAAATAATTGAAATATGTTTTATTTAATAAAGATCCCATAGAGTATAGTTACATATTGTAAATATACTTAGATTGTTGTATATTATAAGAAATTATATTGATTAATAGAATATTTTTGTACATTAAGGTTGTGACAGAAAAATGTCCATCTTGTTTTAATATTTTTGACAGTCTAACCTGAGGCTCTGCCTCATTATCAATGGCTGCAGTATTTATAAAATCTAATGCTTTGAAGAAGCATTAATGTTTGTGACCCAGTTTTCAGCTCCAAACTCTTATTGTAAACATCTAAAGTAAAACACAAGCTCAGCATTTCATTTCCCCCTGGTGAACTTTGCCTGGCCATGAGGTCAGCTGATACTTACACCTGCTGGACCAATCAACATTGATCTGTTACTAGGGTTTTATTGCAGTCTGCTGTCTGGTCAGAGAGTGATCTCCTGGGGCAGCTGGTACTATTGTCCTAACACAAAATATTCACAGCGTAAACATTTAGATAAAACTCCTACAGTAAAGTTCCACAAATGCTACTCAATCTAAATAGTTGGTAGGTTACCTGTCTGGAGGGCAATTGAGCGTATGCCTTGTGTGGCGTGGGGCTTCTGGCTTTCTGTTCCTTGTCAGCGTTTTCTTTAAAAAGCTACTAGTGCAGAATGGTTGATCAGTTTGTGACTGTATTTGGTCTGAAATTATGTAGAGCTAAGGACACTCAATGTTGTGCATACAGGATGTGACCCTCACAACCCCAACCCCAACCCCCACCCCCACCCCACAGAGTAGAGGAGGGCGATCTAATTGTTGAAATGAAGATAAATATTTTATCTTTAAGGGAATTTCCACTGATTCATTATTGTTGAATGCATTTCAACCAAATAGTCCTACTCCTTCAGAACAGATCAAGTGATTTCAACCATTTTTGATGTGGAGCAAGAACTATAAGATTTTGATGAAATTGAACTGATGTACATACCCAAGTATATATGATGATGTTTTTGCATAATCCTGCCTATTCAATGAGGCTGCTGTGATCTGATTGGTTGATGGTTTTCAAATATCCTTTGAAGTAATGATTAAGTTTTATTGAAAAAAACTTACCTGTGATATTTTCTGCATAAATTATTCATTCATTTCTTTGCTTGAACACATTTAACGAATTTGATCTGATTGGCTAAAAGTTTTAGGATTATATCACTTTAATAGACAGTCTGTACTTTTTAACCAATTAAGTCTCTTGTGCATATTTGGTGTCAAACCAAATTTCTGAATATTTACTTAGGCTGCTGAGATGGGTGGAGGAGGGCTAAGTGAGCGTCTGTCGTCTGTCATCGGTCAACTTTTCCTCAAATGACTTCTTCTAAAAAATGGGAAGGCCTAGTGTCATGATATTTGGCTGGTAGCTTACTGAGTCAGAGCCCAACACAGTTTGTGAATGAAAATTATCTTGACTTAATTTCAAGGTCACAGGGGTCAAATATGTCTACAATTTTATGTGACTGACATGCCTGGAGTCATGATATAAGGCTGGCAGTTTTCTGAGATAGAGCTTAACAAAGTTTAAATGAAAATGACCTTGACTTGCTTTCAAGGTCACCGGGGTCATATATTGACCTACTTTCAAGGTCACAGGGGTCAAATATGTAAAAAAAAAAAAATCTTTGGAAGAACAGAAAGGCATGGTATTAGGCTGGTAGCTTTCTGTGATGAAGCCTGGCAAAATTTTGCAAATAAAGTTGACTTTGACCTATATTCAAGGTCACAGATATATATACATTGTATATGTCCAAAACTTTTAATGACTTAATTCTTCTGAAGAACTGAAAGGTCTTGAATTCTATCATTGCTAGGTTGCTCTCAGAAAAGGTTTTGTTTGACCTATATTGTAATCATCTTCCGTCAGTTATATAATCATCTATCATGCACCAATCTACTTTTTCAACTTTGTCCCTGATACTGCTAAACCAAATTTGCAGGAATCTTCCATGGCCAAAGATAAACCATAATTGTGAATAACATGGCTCTATCCCCCAGAGACCTCATGTGTGTGGGTGTGGGAGGGGCTAAGATTTCATAAAATCCTACGATCTAGTTATCGTCATTGAAGGAAAGTTCCTAATTTGCTTTATCAAAAAAAATTGGAATTTATTATCCCTTCCCCCTCCCCTCCCCTCCAACCCTTCCCCTCCCCCTCTGGGGTCAATCATATAAATGGTGGCTGGAGAATGATAAAACTGGATTTGTGTTAGTTAGGTAGTTGGGCTACTGAATCAATGCTGGCTGGAAAAATGTAGCTCAACTTTAACTCTGCTTAAAGGGAGATAACTCGTTTGGATTTTGATGAGTGTAACAGGGGAGTGACTAAACTACACCTTACAGAATAACATATTGTAAAACTGATGACACAGTAACTTTTTACAAAGGCATGTTACCTTCAGGGTGCCTGTCCCACTACCCTGTGGTAACCTCCCCTTAACTTCCATTTGGATATAATTCTAGCACAGTTTAGCTAGTGCATTTCCGTTGACCAGCAGGTAGCTCAATTGGTTAGAGCGATAGTATAACAATAACAGGATTTGAATCCCGGGTCCGGCTCTGTTGAAATTTTGCACTCAGAACACTGTTGTTAATATACATTTTGTTTATTTCATCTCTATGATTTCTCATAACAGTTCCGTAAGGTATGGTTTCATTTTCCGACACTATTTATCAAAGCTATAGTCATGCTGATTTTTTTTTTTTTAAAAACACTACTTCGGCAGGTTATAATTGTACATAGGATTAAAGTTGCTTTCTATCTTCGAGCTAGATGGAATTTCCCTTTAGCTCAGTGGTAGAGCGACCAATTAGGAACCTGGAGATTGGGGGTTTGATCCCCGCTGGAAGCACACTATTCCCTTTCCTGTTACACTTGTAACAGTGCTGGGTGGTGGTACAAGGACCCTCCAGACAGGTGTGAAGTATAAAATGACCATTGTGAGCCATGCAGTAGAGTTCAAATTCTATTATTTGGAGTTAAGGAAGAAGAATTATGTGTTCCTGTTGAGTAAACGATGAATTGTAACATCTGATATTGTTTTATCAGTCTAATTTCATCTTTTTTGTTAAAAACAATGAATTCCACCATGTTAAATTTCGATATTCTTTAGAAACTCGATCTATGAGTGGTATAAAAATCTATAACTTTCTGGCTCAGGCCACTTTTTACCAATGTTAACATAAACTGGTATTCTATGCTGTAACCTGAATATGAGTAGGGAGAGAACTCCTCTGTCTTTGCTGAATCCCTTTACATTTGGTCAATATCATTTGTTGGAGCACACTAACAAATTGTTAAAGGTTTATTGTAATTCATTTTATGGTACAGTAAATGAAAGAGGGTATTTAATCTAAAAAAAATAAAATAAACAAATAAAATCAGCATTTGTGTTCCTAGAACATTCTCATTCAAATAGCGTTCAAATATTCTTTTCGTATCGAATGGGAGTTAGAAGATTTTAGTTTAAGATATGAAATAAAATATTTATTTTACAATAATTGTGAAACGGGTTTTTTTTAACTTAAACTAACCATTCTTGTCGGCCAGGATGGAAGCATACAGCGGTTCTTAACTCATCCACCCCTGAAGACACATTTGAGCTCTTCCAATTCAAAGGTTGGAATAATAGTTCATTACGAAATTTCAGGGGTGAATGAGTTAATGAAGGAGGAAACTGGGGTATCGAGAACAAGTCGGACAGGTGATCATGACCCCGGTACCTTTAGGATATTTTAAAAACCGTATCCTCCTCCAACACAGTTGGGTGGGAGGGTGACCTCAGGTCATGTTTGCAAGGCAAACAAGACTTTTCATCATTGACCTAATTAGCTGATGACCAAGGCTATAAATATCCTATACATTTTCTAAGCTCTGATTAGCATTATGACAAATTCATGTAATGTTCCATTTGGCAAATTTTCAAAAGGACTGAAATTCATAAAAACAACAAATTGAGGACAAACAGCTGAGGCAAGAAGACCGAACCTACTTGTATATTTTTTGTATCATGTTTTATAAGAATGTTTTTTGAAAATATACATTTTCTATTTCTAAGCTAACAAAACTTTGGTTTTGTTCAGAGACTTGGAGGTTCGACCGTAATACTGAAAACTTCCAAATTTTTGTTCATTTTTTCTTTGTCGTTAAAATCATACTTTTGAATATCTTCATATTTAAATTGTTATTATCCCCCGCTTTCACCGAAACTGTCTGTCTGTCACGCTTCGTTTCCGTGCAATAACTACAACAAATGTTAACCCGTTTTCGTCATACTTGGTCACAGGGTTAAATGCCTTAAGGGCTCGGCCACGTCTGATGACCCATTTGGCGGAGTTATGGCTCCTTGAATAACGAAAAACGTCATTATCTGCTGCGTTTCGTTTCCGTGCCATAACTACAACAAATGTTAACTAATATTCCAGGGGTGAATGAGTTAACTTCCTTTCAGATACAACTGTAGCATAGTTGGGCCTGAACACTTCTGTTGAGTAGGTAGCTCAATGGGTTAGAGCAATATGGTATTACAAATCTGAAGTTCCAGGTAGGAATCCTGATCTAGTCAAATTTTTAACACTCGGAACAATGTTGTTGATATTATTTTGTTTCTTTCATCTTTGTTATTTCTCATAAATGTCCCACAGGGTATAATTTTCTTTTCAGAAATGACATTTTTAATGCGTAGACAGTTTTTGGTAATGGTACAGGGATCCTTATAAACTATATTTTTCTAACAATGCAAAAATTACAGATTTCTAAAGTATTCTGAAATGTACAGGTTTCTAAACTAAACAGGTATCTGCATGGGATACACATAATTCTGGATTATAAATGTAAGGTTTCTGGAAAATTTGGTTTTCTTGATTATTCAGGTTTTGTATTCCCATATGGGTCCTCTTTAACCTTATGGACCTGGGCATAATTTTATCCTATAATCTTTACCATATGACCTAATACAACTAATTTAATAAACTGACTGTGATCTTAAACCATGATCAATTTACATGGTTTGTTCTTAATGAAAATCATTGTTTAAATTTACTATATTCCCACTTTTTTCTGACCTACCTGTCCGGGGAGGGACATAGTCCTACAATCCAGGGAGTTAGTCTGAGAAACTATTTATCAAGGGAACCAAGTGAGGTGGGCAGAGTGTTTGACCTTGACATCTGTGTTTGTTTGTTGATCTAAATATTGATCAAGACATCAGTGAACATGATAGTAAGATATTAGTTGCAGCCTTTTTTGAAACCATCACATTAATTATTATATTGATGTTATAAGTTCAATTTATATGTTCCAGTTTTTAGCTCACCTGGTCCGAAGGACCATGGTGAGCTTATGCCATATATACCGCAGCGTCCATCGTGCGTCTGTGCGTCTGTGCGTCAACTTTTCCTTTAAAACGCTACTAGTCCTGAATGGCCAAGTAGATTGTGACTAAATTTAGTCTGGAGCATCCTTAGGCCTAGGGGACTCAATTTTGTATAAACGGTGGGTGTGGTCCCCCTGGGGGCAGAGGGGCGGGGCCCAATAGGGGAAATAGAGGTAAAACCTTTAAAATCCTTCTTCTACCGTAGGGATTAAGGGATTTTATCCTAATTTAGTCTGGAGCATCCTTGGGCGAAGGGGACTCAATTTTGTATAGGTGGGTATGACCCCCATAGGGGCATAGGGGTGGGCTTTGTTTGAAGTTTGTTCTCGCTATTTCTCAAGTACTGGATGGATCTTTCTGAAATTCATATGTACTTACAGCACCTACCATGGAGTGCTATATGTTTACTTCATACCAATTATTTTAAACATATTCAGGTGAGCGATACAGGCCCTCTGGGCCTCTTGTTGTTAACTAGCCTTATAATCAAGAAGATGTTATTCTTAAGTAAGATTGGAGGAGGGGGAAGTCATATTCTTTTGATATTGTTTCTAAATTCCTGATGCATGTGTTTTATAACTGTACTGAAAACTTCTGGACAAATAAGAGTTGATCCTAACAAATCAAGCGTAAATTCAATTAGAAAAAATACTTGAAAGTTTTCACATGAGTTAATCAAATTAAGAATAATTACTAACAAGAATTTAATTAATTAAAGGAACAGCAAACCTTATTTGTGATTTAACTGTTCAATAATGTTAAAAGTCCATTAATGGTTTTGAAAAAGACTGACAACAGTATTAGACTTATGGTGATCAGAATCGACGTATTGAAACTGATGCTGAAAACACTAGTTATTGTTATTACTGTGACGGAAGCTTGTGATCACACACCAAACTGATCTAGATTATTTGATTGACTGATCTAAATCAGTCAGAAGCTTAATTAATCCCAGTGGTGGAGAAAGGCATCTGGACAATTTGGACAATATAGGGAGGTCCTCCTGATGATCCAGAGTTATTTTTCACTTCGAGGAAACAGATATTTGTATCGTTTTCTGTTCTGGTAAAGTGTCATGGTGTTAATGGTGAATGGCTCCAGACTAGAGCGATCAGTTGTATCCTCAAATAGGACTTGATTCTTTATGGTACACAGACATGCAACTGTATGATTGGTGTAACTCATTCACCCCTGAAATTTCATAATGAACTATTCCAACCTTTGAATTGGAGGAGTTCAAAGGGGTGGATGAGTTAGTGTGGTAGTCATGTGTGTGTTTGTATGGCATTTACCAATAAGTCTACTGAGTAGCAGTCAAGTTTTTGGAACTGATACATTGGAATGATTTGAAACTTCACTTCCAAATGTTAAAATAAGAGGAAGGAAAATGAAAATTGTAAAATAGTAAAAAGTATCCCCCATTATTGAGTAGCATATTTTGAATGTAAGGGATCATTCTCAAATTTCATACATAGGTTCAACGAGGTCCTTTGTTATGCATGTTCCATTTTGAGACTGTTTGGAATAACAAGATGGCCACCAGGCAGCCATTTTGTATTTTGACAGTTCCAGTTTGTTTTCACTATTTCACAAGAAGTACTTCACTGACCTTTCTCAAATTTCAACTGTACCTTCCCCTTGGTCAATGGTCAACTGTACCTTCTCCTTGGTCAATGGTCAACTGTACCTTCCCCTTGGTCAATGGTCAACTGTACCTCTCCCTTGGTCAATGGTAAACTGTACCTTCAATTATTTTAAACGTCACCCCTGAATTCCCTTGGTCAATGGTCAACTGTACCTTCCCCTTGGTCAATGGTCAACTGTTCCTTCCCCTTGGTCAATGGTCAACTGTACCTTCCCCTTGGTCAATGGTAAACTGTACCTTCCCCTTGGTCAATGGTCTGTTTACATATGACTTAATCCAACGAAATAAGAGAAGACAAAGATCAATCTCATATAGACCCAATGAAGATGGTATGATGATGGGTGCCATGATCCCTCTGGGATCTTTTGTTTTTTCTTACTCTTTATATATATACACATTTGTTGTCACGATACCAACAAATGTACTTAATGTTTTCCAACATTACTGATAGAAATCGGACATTTCCGGAATGGTTACAGAAGTTGTTTTCCTGGCATTTCATTACAATTGTGATCTAATTATTACTGCAGAGAATCAATAGTGGTTTGTGTATTTAGATCTATGTTTGTAATCGCCTGTCCTGTTCACGAAGCATTCTCACAATGGAACAGAAAGCATGCCTTTTTCGATCACTTTCCATCTTGGAACAAGATAAATTCCCCTGACAAACGCAGTGAATCATCAGCAGCCAAAATGTTCCCTGTTAGATGATAATAGACCTACCCGTATACTTGCATCAGGCTGATTCAGTTGTGTTTCAGGGGGTGGAAGGATTTAACCCAGTGCAATAAATCAGCTGGATGAATTTCGGTGTCAATCAAAGCTGGTATTGCAATATTAAAACCATGCACAATATTTAAAACAAGTTATATTTTACAACAAACTGCGTCAACCGAACACCGACTTCGTCAGTGAAGTGTAGACGTAAAATCATTCGACCAACCAACCAACCAACTACAACAAAGTACGTCGACCGAACACCGACTTCGTCAGTGAAGTGTAGACGTAAAACCATTCAACCAACCAACCAACCAACCAATTCAATCAACCAACCAGCTACAACAAATTCCCATGCTAAGAACCAAAACTATGTACTTCCTACAAAAAACATATAAAGAACCACAAATGCAGTTCCTACACCAAACACAATTGTTAAGGACCATGATAATTATATCCTTTTTCAAATTCCCTTATTAAGAAGAAAACTTAGTTCATATTTACACTTAATTCCCTGGTTAAAAACCAAAAATAACATCATCCCTATATACAAATTTCATGATAAGAACCAAATGTAAAGCTCCTACACCTAATTATCCCCCATGTTAAAAAACAGATAAACATTTTCTTTACTAATTTCTGTGATAAGAACCGCAGGCTTTCTATCTGTACCAAATATCTATGTTTAAAACAAAAATCTTAGTTCCTTCACAAAATCTCTGTGTTAAAAACCAAAAACCTACATCCTACATCAAATTGCCCTTCTGGTAAACAATAAGTTAAGTCTGGTTTGTTCAGGTGTGTAGCAAGCCAGATAAAATGGTAACTGCAAGTTTAGAATTTTCATCTTGAAGGAAAACATGATAAGTTAAAAACAAAAATTACTTAGGTTTCCGCTATCATCCTCAGACAAAAATACGGCAGGTAGGTAGACAATTTTTTATTTTTGAAAATATGTTTACGATGCTGATATAGATCAGGAGTTCTGACTTTAGCAGTGCAAATCACTATATAACTGCCATTCAAATCTTCAGGATAGGCACACAAATCTAGGGTTGGTAAGGGTGAGCGGAAATACAAGATTTTTTTTATTTGGCCTAAATGGTATATAATACTATTTTGCTTTTTTCTTCGTTCCAGGAAATATAATTTGGCCTAAATGGTATATAATGTTATTTGTTTTTTTTCTTTGTTCCAGGAAATATTATTTCAAATGAAGGCTGATGCTGAAAATATCTTACAAACATAAAGCTGATTGTGATGGAAAGTCATATTTGACCTTTATATTTGACAAATGGATTAAATCTCAGTCTGTACTATGTTTGTTGCAGTATTGATTATATAAGGTCTTGAATGATGAAGATAAAACAGCTAATAGATTCAAATTATGTGTTTGATCTTGGTGACTATTAATCAATTTTCTTAAAACAGCCTTATTCAATGTATCAAACATGCAATTGACCCTGATTCTGCTTGTTTACTGAAATCGTAAAACGCTGATCATCATGCAGGTCTCGTGCATTTCATGTCATCATTATCCTCTCAATAGCCGACACCCACTCCTTGTCTGTGACCTTCAGATCATAACAGGAAAACAAGGTCATTCGTATTCCAATACTGACATGTTCACTGTTCAAACAACATTTGGTTTGCAAGTGCGGGCAGTAACATTCAAATATAATGGACTCCCATTTCCAAGGAAGCCACTTCAAGAATTATTTCCTGGCAAAGGGGTAATTAAATGTCTTAAGAGTTTTGTTTGGACTTTAAAACACAGATACAAATGTATGATGTAAATTTAGTGGATTTGGTAACAAATATTCAAATAATATTGATATAACATTTCTATACGCCCGTAGAATGACAGGACGTATTATGTTTTCATGCGGGCGGATGGGTGGGCAGCGGGCAGGCACACATTGCTTTCCACTCCATAACTTGAGTAATTTTGAATGGATTCATTTCAAACTTGGTACGAAGGTTCATTGCCATGAAAGCTCGCATAAGTTTGATGACCGAAATAATTTGCCAGTTATTTATGGAGTAATGGCCCTTTGTGGAATTGCCGAAACAGTTTCCGCTCAATAACTTTAGTAATTTTGAATGGACTAATTTCAAACTTGGTAAAAAGGTTAGACAAGTTCGATAACCAAAATTATTTGCCAGTTATGGCCCTTGTGGCAAACTGCTCATTCAACATCTGACGAGCGTATCATGTACCACTTTGAAGGACTATTGTTAACATGAATTTTTCAGTTATCTGTATCATCGGAATGTTTGACTGCATCACCAAAATGTTTTGTCCCCTTGGGAAGATAAGAGAGAACACAATTTGTGCAGATTTACGATGGTGTTGATAGTGTCATGTACAGGTCAGTCTGCTCCGTTAAACAGACAGGACTGGAAGAACGAGAGAGAGATTAATTAATGTCTAATGCCGCTGACCCTGGAACAACAGAACTCTTTTGTTTGTGAAAACATGATATTGAGCCTCTGACCAGGAATAACAGAACTCTTTCGTTTGTGAAAACATGATATTGAGCCTCTGACCAGGAATAACAGAACTCTTTTGTTTGTGAATACATTAAATGGAGGAATGTGAAGTGTTTGTCTATAATAGCATATCACCATACCAGAAATATTGATTCAGGAATCAAATATGGCCCTGGTAGCTTTAATTATAAATATAAATCAATCAGCAATGGCCCTTGTCTCCTTAAAAAAAATACTGAGTCCAATATTGTGTACTTCATTTCTCATAGAATCAGAGATGTTTACAAAACACGGAACCTGTCGGGTGATTCAGATACGAATTGGTTGAAATGAACATTGAACCTTGGGTTCTAGATCTAATTAAGATATCATGGACAGAAATGAACAAAGCGGCACAAGAGTCGGAGAAGTGTTATGTTTGGCTTTGTTCAGGGGAGATAAGCCTAACAATTTTACAGGATGATTTCCCTAAAAGATAAAACACTTTGGTGACTTGGAGTGTATTTTTTTATCATTTCCTTTTATTTCTATTGTGTTAATGTGTAACAATCGATTCATTTCGTGGATTTTTTTCTTTACATCAATTTTTTTTTTAATACGATATTAAATCACCAGACAGTGCTATACCAGTTGATTAGGATTAAGGCCAAAAGTAAAAAAAATGTGTTTTCATTTACTCAACTAACCCTAATTTTTTGGGGGTAATGTAACAGAGCAGAGGATGAAGATCAAGAAACATACAAATATATAAAATACAACTGGACAGAAATCTATGTGACAGGATAGCGGCACAGTGGATAGTGTTTCCATCTCTCACCAAGACAGCTGGGGTATGACTCCCCAAATAAAAGGCCAACAAAAGTTATTAATTATTTTTAAAAAAATGTTTCACAATTGTTGTAAAATAAATAAAGCTTATAATGACAGGAAAAAGATGGAAACATTTTAAAATCATAAGAAGACTGATCTTCAAGGCCTTTTGCTGTTCCACAGATTTTCAGGAAAATTATTTTTTTGAAGGTACAATTGATCAACATAGTTGTCATTCTTGTGATATTTTTTTCTTCAAATATATATATATATACCAGACTACTCGAAGTATAGTGATAGAGTCTACTAATTCAAAATAAAGTATCACACTTGTTTTCCAATGATCCCATTCAAAATATACAGAAGATGCACGAGTTAGTCTGAAAAAGTCCCTACACAATACTCCTCGCTTACACTAAACAGTGTGACAGTGCAAGTCTAACAGAGATACATCAACAAAACAGAGTGACAAAATAATATTGCATTTCAAACAAACACGTACAAATCATGAAATTTTACTGATTTAATTAATATGCATCTTTATTAACAGAAAATAATGTGCCATGTTTTTCATTTTACTCCAGACCTTTTAATGAAGTTGACCTTGACAAATTATGTGTTATTGTTTATTGACCAATACAAAAAAAATGAAAAATTTAAGGGAGATAATCCTGTTATGTCTCTTGTCCTCTTATTCTGCTTTTGTAATGACGGTAGCAGAAAGTGTCATCAGACAAGTAGACAAGTTTGTAAAAACACATTATTCATTATTAGAACAAATGTTATTCAGTAGGCTATGTCAGATTTAAAATATGACGTGTCCTATTTATACTAAAGGGGACTGCAGGGCTCACCATTATCAGGTGTCATCTCTCCGTCCATCTGTCCATCCTATGTAGACATCTGTCCTGATATTGATACTAGAACCTTTGATTAAGTATAAGCCTGTTCTGTAATATTGAGTTTATCTTTAATTCCTGTTTCTCCTCTCTGTTGGAAGTTCTAGGAGAAAACACTCAGGTGCACACAATTTAAGACTAAGTATACCTGTAATTTGTGTTAGAGTTAAGGTTATATGTTACCTTACATTATACCTGTGATTTGTGTTAGGGTTAAGGTTATAGGCTACCTTACACATTATATCTGTGATTTGTGTTAGAGTTAAGGTTGTATGCTACCTGACACATTGTACCTGTGATTTGTGTTAGAGTTAAGGTTGTATGCTACCTGACACATTATGCCTGTTATTTTTGTTAGATTTAAGGTTAATGTTTCATT
This sequence comes from Mizuhopecten yessoensis, assembly GCF_002113885.1. Lineage (NCBI taxonomy): Eukaryota > Metazoa > Mollusca > Bivalvia > Pectinida > Pectinidae > Mizuhopecten > Mizuhopecten yessoensis. The sequence continues at coordinate 683,187 of NW_018406522.1, read as the reverse complement.
TGTTACTCCTCTTTCCTGAAGGCTGCTCAATCGCTTTCTGTTTTGCCATCAGTTACAGGATATCTTTTACAATGATCTTAACCATGGGATAACAGCTGCATGCATGTCCAGCTTTGTGTTCTGAACAAAAGATGACCATTGTCCAGCTTTGAGTTCTGTACAAAAGATGACCAATGTCCAGCTCTGAGCTTTGTCTACAGGATGACTGACGTCCAGCTTTGAGTTTTATCTAAAGGATGAATGACGTCCAGTTTTGAGTTGTGTACAAAATTTAGGATGACCAATGTCCAGCTCTGAGCTTTGTCCAAAGGATGACTGATGTCCAGCTTTGAGTTTTGTCTAAAGGATGACCAATGTCCGGTTTTGAGTTCTGTCTAAAGGATGACCAATGTCTGGTTTTGAGTTCTGTTAAAAGGATGACCGACATCCAGCTTTAAGTTCTTTCCAAAGGATGACCAATGTCTGGCTTTGAGTTCTGTTCAAAGGATGACCAAAGTCCGGTTTTGAGTTCTGTTCAAAGGATGACTGACATCCAGCTTTAAGATGTAGGTTAAAATAGATTTCAATATTGTTGTCGATTTAGTAATTAATCCCATCTGTAAAATATCAAAGAACCATAGCATACCTCAGGTGTTATTTTTTTTTTCTTAGAAGCAATTTTCTGTTTCACTATCATTCAAACTTTAATGGACATGAGCAGAATTTTGAACATGTGTATTTTATAACCCCTTCATGGTCAGTTAATTTGCATAAAGCTATTCATCTAAAAAAGCATGCTGTGCATAATGCAAGACTCCAACGGTATCGATGACAAACTATTATAAAGAGGCTTCATTGTTAAATCTTTTTACCATGGTCACTATTAATAAAAGGGAAAAATCATTTATTTTTGTATCCAACATAAATTTATTACCTTATGAACATAGATTGTCATCCCATATCCGGATATCAGATGATCCAATTAAATGCATGTTTAAATATTAACAATCACTGGAAATTAGATTTTCACATTAAACGCTTAGCCAGGTATTAACAAACAGTTCATAATTATGTTCTAATGCAGTTTTTTCTTTTATGAAATATTGATGATGTTAAATTATTTTTTACTTTCTTTCCATCATTGCTGATACCATCTGTCCTTCCTGCTTTCTATAGAGAGTACAGCTGTCCACTTCATTATTCCAGTGTAGAAATGACATAAAAAATCCCCGAAGCCTCCCAGCCTTGTGATTGATGAGAAAACAATGACGGACCTCTTCATATTAAATGAATACAATTTCCGTTGCTTACAAAACACCTTATGTTGAAGTGGTGAAGATAATCTTGATACTTAGTATAACAAGGAAATCTACACAGTACCAGCTGTTTATCATACTGAGTACATTGTTTTGTAATATAAGTATATATCAGTGTTAAATAGTGATGAAAGGTATCAGCAGTGTGTTTTAGTTTAGATAAGGTCTTGAAATGTGTCCTGATATCTATTAGATCCCTTTGGTCCTTTAAAACAAAAGTCACTTTTCGTTTGACAAAAGAAAACACATTTTTGAAAGCTCTCAAAATTACTGTTTGTGTTCAAACCAATCTTAGCATAGGAAGGTGGCCCAGGGTCTCAAGAATCTGACTGGCTTCAACTTTTATGATATTTCTTAATATATGGCAAAAATAACAGTTGTACAGACATTGAAGATGCTTATCTAAAGACACATTACACAGACTTAATTTGTTTTTAATTCAAGACAATTTAGCCCCCTCCAAAACAAGTCCCACTTCTAATGAAAGTTTTGTCGAACTGACAAAACTCTGGACCAAGAGACTCAGACCACTCGACCATCTGGGGTCAGTGAGATGTGGAAATGGCATATAAACAGCATTGATTGACAGGAAATTTACATACATATTAAATCATTTCTGTACATCAGAAAACACAATTATCCCAGTACTAGATTATATCTGTAATAACACGGATACAACATTGGTACCATATTTGTGCCAAATGTTCAAACGCATTTGGACGACATTTGGATAACTAGTTGGCTTAGCTTGGGTATTGGCGTCTGAGTGTTGATTACAATGAAAGTCAACAGTATGTTCTTATAAATATATTTTATTGTTGTATTTGAAATGTCAATGCTTATATATTTTGCCATTTTCAAGGTAAAAGATGGGAGAAAAAGACTTCAGGATTTCATAGTTATTGTGGATGTGAAAATTCTACATTTCAGTGTGGAATTTGTGGTCAATACCTCGATAAGCTACAGTTCTGACTCAAATTCTGCACCCTCGGATAGAATTTCCATATTCCCTATAGCATATGTACTGTATGAGAGACTATTTTCATTGAATATCAAAACAGGAAGAACTTACATTATTTTATTATACCTTTACTCTTCAATGTAGAATATGAATAGATAGCTTTTCATTTGAATAGATTGTAATTGTAAAACATGTACTTTTGAAGGTGATTTTGATTTGTTTGGACAACTATGGTAAATAGAATATTGACTTTTAGGGGAACTACCAATAAAACATAATTACTCTGATCTACAGCAGGCCATGTTCTGAAATGGTGATATTTATTGAACACATCCAAATGTTATTAAATCAACTCTGCTCAGGGTCGTCAGAAAGCTTGGTAAAACGATCCATTACTGGCTTTTATCGCAAACATTGATATGATGGAGATTATGAAGTCGGTTAAGATAAGAGGTATTTTATCTTGTATTGTCATGAGAATATTTTTAGACACAGGTCCATAACTTGCAGTTGTGGAAATAAATGGAACGATTGTTGCATAAATAATAAGATTTTAATCACTGGAATTGATAACTCCCTAGCTAGATAATATTGCTCATACAGAGTCCAAAAGTGCCACGTGTCTGTTTATGTTTTGATAAAAAAAAAATCAAAAAAATCAGGTGATAATGATTCTGTTATTGACTCACCTGTAGCCTGAAAGACTTAAATATTTGGTTTTGTAACAATGCATTGTCCTTGGCGATCATCCGATTACTTTTTACTGCATTTTTTAATTAAAAGCACTTGGTGAGATTAGATTTCAGATTTGTTAATATGGTGGAACTGAGGCCTTAAGGCAGAATGTCTCAGTGTTTTGTGTCATGTCTCTAATAAAAAAAGAGTTCCAATTTGCACGGCACTTGTGTGACTCGGAGTTGTTAGCCCATACTACAGCAAAATGTAAAATACAATAGAAATATATTCCTCATCTAAAAGTCACATGGGACTGATTCTCAGCTCTGCATTTATTCATGCATGCTTGATTGAGGAAATGCATCATTTCACTATCGTGTCAATGTAAACGTTTACTACAAATGCTAGACAACATGTTTCCTGTCAGTTATTGATTACGTTGTGTAGCTGACATTACGTCGAAATTAGCCACACACCGACAGCGTGCATTTATGTATCCTGTTGCATTATGGGTAATCATTTTGCCATTAAAATATGCCGGGAGAACCATTTCAATCCATTACTGCTTATGTGATGCAAAGGAAAACTAAAAAAAATGAAGAGTTTTATGCGTAATTGACATTTTATCGTTTGTTGGCAAGGATACCAAGAATTTTCATTTTCCAAATGGATTAATTGTTTCACTAGCAGAATTGATATATGTTGTGATATTTCTGTAGAAAGGAAGTTTTATTGAATTTTAAATTGATATTAAAGTTTATCTATTAATATCGCAGTGAAATAAGTCTGAGTCACATGTACTCTTGTATTAATTGTGTCTATATTTTACAGCTACTTTTATCTGTGTGCTGATCGTTGTGTGTTATATATGTCTCTCACAACTAAATTAATTAATTGAACACCTGTTGATCTTGGAGAATATGTTTTGGTGTTGCCCGATCTTTGTATAGTTTTTGATGATCTGATCACAAAGTTTTAATTAGTGCTCTCTGTCCATTAGGCTGTGTGGCACAAACTCTATTACTCACAATAGCTGAATTTTGTATGTGAATACCTCTTGGGATGTCAGATTGTTGCCTACTGTTACATACTGTAATCAGGTCTTGTGCCAATGCTATACACAGAGTTATGGCCCTTTGTTCACTGTGGGTAACATTATCCAGGGCATATCTCGTAGAAGGATTGACCTTCATTTTAACATATACAGTAGCATGAACGCAGTTGGCAACGAACATATTTTATGGTGTGCGTTAGCGCTCCATAAAGAATAACTTCCAACTGCATTCATACTACCGTAATCGCCGTCAAAATGATCGTCAATCCTTATATTTACATACAAAAATAAGTTTAAATATGATAAAAAGAAAAAACCTGTCAAATCGGGTTGTTGTGATTGTAACTATGGTAGCCGTGGTCGCTAGGATAATATGGTTTTAGTGAATCTGCATCAAAATATGAGTAGATTTAGAAAATATACAATTTAAATATTGCAACACTATTGTCTTCTTATCATAACTTTTAAATTTGAAATGAATCAATCTGAGAAGTCCTTCGAACAATTTTATTCATTTATAACAGTCATAATGTACGGACATTGACACACTGCTCTGGTAACGACATCCTGAAATGTTCCAGATTGAAGTCGCCACTGCTTACTTTATAGACTATCAAAGAAATTTGAATGTGCATCCATGGAATAAAAAGATTGTCAGCAACCCTTTGTTGAATTACATGTTCTATGTTTCTGGAGGTTGAAGGAACCAAGCAATGGCTGTCATCAAGCAGTTATCTCGCTGAACCGTGAACGGCAATATATATGAAACAAGTATCAATCCTTTTTTCACTGCGTATACGCTTATTTATACGCTGCCAGAGTTTACTAATTAAGCTGAAGAAGGGAGAAATGTAATGTATATACAGAGTTATGGCCCCTGCTTTAAAGGGCACCTGCTCCAATAAGACACCATAAGGATTTTGATAATGAAACTCAAATGCTCATAACAAAATTCTGGAATTTTATTCATTCTGCATTTTATATTTATTTTCTGACAAAAAATATTTTGGTTTGTCAGACAATGTTTGCTATCTAAATGGCAATAGCTATAGACAAGAGAAAGCGAAGCTGTCCTGGAACATTATGGTAAACCCCCGGTCAGAACGAATAGGCGGATAGTTCAAACACACTTTTTGAACAATAAAAATAATAATTTTCTGTCTAGTGATTGAACACACAATTTGAGTACTGAAATTACGTAATAATTGATCGAGGTTGGCTATACTTGTCTCTGCTTTGCAATTGAACTTAATGATTGATAATCAATATGTAAGTAAATATAAGAAAGATATAAACACTATTATTCATCTCCAGATTTGCAAATATATATCGCAATAAGGCCGTCGTTCTGTATCGACGACTTGACTTTTTGCCATGATTTTTGCCGATGTCGACTCGGATAGTTCAAACTACTCTTTATTGTAGCGGCTATAGTTTCGTATAATTCTAACGGACCAGAGGTTTACCGTATCTGCTGATTTAATTACCAATGTTATTGTTCAGAATGATGTAACACTTTGTTCAGGACTTGCACAACAAAATCATTCACTATATGTTATTACTAAGCTTTTGAGCTAATAGCTTTAATATTTTAAGTTCAACACTAGTGACAACTGTCTAGATTCATAGATACATACCTGACAAAGGCTTCAAAGTGCATTTTGTGGCAGATTTAATGGCATATATTAGCGCTACAGGTGTCTACTTTTTTTTGACAAGCTGACGTTTACAAGCCAAACATGTGAGTTGGACGGGAACACCCCCTGACTTTTGATCACATATCAATCCGACATCACATATTAAAATCTACTAAAACTATACGTTTCTCTTAAGTTAAATATCTGTAGATTTCATTCAATGTAAAATATGTCAATATTTACCCATTTAAATTACTCAAAGGCACTGTATTTAACCGGAATGTATTTTTAGGTAGGGATAACAATCGTATGAAACATTTGCTGATTGGCTGATTTGTTTGTGTGAGTCCTTAATGAGGTATTTAAGTTGGCATCTGGCGCTCCCTAGCACCAAATACGGTATGTGTTTTTCCTCTATAGACGGGCTCCATGTGCCTCTTGGCTTCAGAGTGATTCATCCATTCACACCTTGCCTCTCTTGTAAAAGCATTGTTCTAAAAACATTGCAATGGAATTTGTCCATTGGTTTGATTGAGTTAACAAGCTTTCTGTAACCTGATCTAGACTATGATAACCACCGCACAGCTATCCATTACTCTGTGCACACAATGTCACAATACTGGCAGTATGGCCCTTAAGTTCAGGGACGCAGTCTTTGTATAATGAATGCCTTTTATACTGTTTGATGGAGGATTCATTTTCTGTATCAGTAGTTTGTACTTGTGAAAAAGTCTGGTGGGTACTTGTGCTATAGTCTGGTTGGTACTTGTGCTAAAGTCTGGTGGGTACTTGTGCTATAGTCTGGTTGGTACTTGTGCTAAAGTCTGGTTGGTACTTGTGCTATAGTCTGGTTGGTACTTGTGCTAAAGTCTGGTTGGTACTTGTGCTATAGTCTGGTTGGTACTTGTGCTAAAGTCTGGTTGGTACTTGTGCTATAGTCTGGTTGGTACTTGTGCTAAAGTCTGGTTGGTACTTGTGCTATAGTCTGGTTGGTACTTGTGCTAAAGTCTGGTTGGTACTTGTGCTAAAGTCTGGTTGGTACTTGTGCTAAAGTCTGGTTGGTACTTGTGCTAATGTCTGGTTGGTGCCTGTCCTATATTCTGGTTGGTACTTGTGCTAAGTCTGGTTGGTACTTGTGTTATGGTCTGGTTGGTACTTGTGCTAAGTCTGGTTGGTACTTGTCCTATAGTCTGGTTGGTACTTGTGCTAAAGACTGCTTGATACTTGTGCTAAGTCTGGTTGGTACTTGTGCTATAGTCTGGTTGGTACTTGTGCTAATGTCTGGTTGGTGCCTGTCCTATATTCTGGTTGGTGCCTGTCCTATATTCTGGTTGGTACTTGTGCTAAAGTCTGGTTGGTACTTGTGCTAAGTCTGGTTGGTACTTGTGTTATGGTCTGGTTGGTACTTGTGCTAAGTCTGGTTGGTACTTGTGCTATAGTCTGGTTGGTACTTGTGCTAAAGTCTGGTTGGTACTTGTGCTAAAGTCTTGACTGCTGACAATCAAAGTGTTTATCAAACTCAGGAATGAATTGTACACAATGACTACAAGATTCACAACTCCCAATTACTATTTATCAGATTCAGGCATTGGCTACTCACAATGAGTTTTCATAAGACTCAGGATTGACTACTCACAGTAAGTCTTAATCAAACTCAGGATTGACTACACACAATAAGTCTTAATCAGACTCAGGATTGACTTCTAACAATGAGACTTTATCAGACTGGGGATTGACTACTTACAGTTATCTGAATCAGATTAAGGTTTGACTACTCACAATAAGTCTTAATCAGACTCAGGATTGACTACACACAATAAGTCTTAATCAGATTCAGGTTTGACTACTCACAATAAGTTTTAATCAGACTCAGGATTGACTTCTAACAATGAGTATTATCAGACTGAGGATTGACTACACACAATAAGTCTTATTCTGACACAGGATTGACCACTAACAATAATTATTTATCAGACTGAGGATTGACTACTTAAAATTATCTTAGTCAGATTCAGGTTTAACTACTCACAATAAGTTTTAATCAGATTCAGGATTGACTACTAACAATAAGTCTTTATCAGACTCAGGATTGACTACACACAATTAGTCTTAATCAAACTCAGGATTGACTTCTAACAATGAGTCTTTATCAGACTAAGGATTGACTACTTACAATGATTTTAATCAGATTCAGGTTTGACTTCTCACAATAAGTTTTAATCAGACACAGGATTGACTACTTACAATTATCTTAATCAGACTCAGGGTTGACTACACGCAATAAGTTTTAATCAGACACAGGATTGACTTCTTACAATGAGTCTTAATCAGACTCAGGATTGACTACACACAATAAGTCTTAATCAGATTCAGGTTTGATTACTCACAATAAGTTTTACTCAGACTCAGGATTGACTACCCACAATAAGTCTTAATCAGACTCAGGTTTGACTACTCACAATAAGTTTTAATCAGACTCAGGATTGACTTCTAACAATGAGTCTTTATCAGACTGAGGATTGACTACTTACAATTATCTTCATCAAATTAAGGATTGACTACTCACAATAAGTATTTATCACACTCAGGATTGACTACACACATTAAGTCTTTATAAGACTCAGGATTGACTACACACAATAAGTCTTTATAAGACTCAGGATTGACTACACACAATAAGTCTTAATCAGGTTCAGGTTTGATCACTCACAATAAGTTTTAATCAGACTCAGGATTGACTACTAACAATAAGTCTTAGTCAGATTCAGGTTTGACTACTAACAATAAGTCTTAAACAGATTCATGATTGACTTCTTACAATGAGTCCTAACTCTTTCACCCCTGAAGACGCATTTGAACTCATACAATTCAAAGGTTGGAATAGTTCATTAAGAAATTTCAGGGGTGAATGAGTTTATTAGAATGGCAACTGACACAATAAGTTGTTTTCAGACTCCATAAAATGCCGGTAACCTTAATCATAACTTGGTCAGTTTAATTTCCTTTTCATCTCAGATTGATTTCCAAACGTGATCTTATGATGAATGTCCATCAGGTGTTTATCAGATGACATGATTACCCTCACTAAGCAACACCAGTCATCGCCCCCGGAAACCAGGACACACTCGCACATCTCTAATGAGGGTATCACTTAACGGCTTGTTACAGCCAGGTAAATCAGGTGTAAATAAGTGTAAAATTACCTCCCCAAATCAATGGTAGCTTTTGATAGCTAATACAGGTTGAAATAGGTGTAAAGTTACACATCAATGGTGCCCCGTGATAACTATGAAACAGGTGAAAACCACTAACGATGCTAATGAAACTTGAAGGTAAATAAAACCCAGCTTTATGTGATATTTGTTGCTAATAAGAAATACAGGTGAGGAAGGGTAACAATGCTAATGGCAATGACAGGTAAAGTAACCTTCCCCGGTGTTATTTGATTATAATAAGAGTTTTCCGGAACTTATTGAATCGACTGGGCATACTAATTAATTAATCGCAGGTGGCCGGTCTAAAAATCTATGATTAGCCCTTTCTGACTGCCGACAATCTATGTAATCTGGGTGGTCAATCCTAATGCAACACTATTTACGTTGAACGGTAATTAATACAGGTGACAATAGAGGAGAATTTGATAATCAGATGCTCCTGTTTGTGAGCTATGACAGATGTTTTTGTTTATACAAACTCTTCCTCCATCTTAAGCAAAGCTTGTAATGCGGTTGTCCAGACTCGGTGTCCAGGCCCGTTTAATTTACACCTGGTCCGCCTCTTGTTTGATATCCCCACAAAGTGCACGGAACATATGACAGCATTGTTAGCTTAACAAATCAATGACTTAAATTTTCGAAAAAAATAATGTTGAATCTTCAACTTACTTAAATATCAGCAGTTGATTATTTTAATAACTTAATGCAAATTTCTACCTATTAATTTTTCAAGAAAGGAATTCTATGTGTATGAAAGTTCTCTTCTTTTTTTTTGAATTATTTTCATAAAAGCTGGTTAGGCTTTAAATACTCCACAGAATAATGTTAAACAAAGACTAAAAGCTGCAGTAACTTGTTCATGAAATTCGGTCAATTAAAGTGGCCAAGAATAAAAAATGTTGGATTAGGAAAATGTAAAATTTCGCTGATTGTAAGGTATGTGATATAATAAACAAATAGAGGTTACACAAGGTCAGGGTTTAACTTGTAACAGGTCGATTGGTATATACAGGTAAACACAGGATTTGTATATATTTACCTGTTTTCTGTTTACCTGTTGTACTTTAAAGTCGTTAAACACCTGTACAGGTATACAACAGTGTCACTTAATTATACCGTACACAGGGGCTTGGAATGTTTTCTTATTGATCATCAAAGGAATAATTTTAATTGGCAGCATGTTTGAATCGGTACCAGAACCAAATAATTCCTTTGATGTTTTCATGCTTAAGAAACTTGTATTGATTTCACTGTATATCCCAAATTTTTCAGTTGAGTTAGCTATATACACACCTCCAGATAACACAGAATTAAAACAGAAAAAAATGAGATATTGTATTTTATGTTTATTGAACATGGAAAAGTTTATTCTTCAGGATAATATTCCTTAAATTAATTAAGTCAGAAATAAGGCTTCAAATTAGTTTAGATCTGCTATGAGAACAGACAAGTCCAACATAGTTCTGTAAGTCAATTTCAAAATTGGAAGCACGCTTGATATTGGAGCTTATATTACCTGATAACAAAAAAAATAGTTTTATTTTTTGGGTATTAAAGAAACAGCGGTAGACCGTTACACTGACAAAGGCGATGGCTGTTTGTTACTGTGTTTACCTTTTCTGCCTCAGCAGGTTAACGAGATGCACCTTTGTTGTTACCTGGTGGTTTTAACCTGTAGTCCTTTGTACCTGTATAAGGTGGTGGTCAAGGTATGATAGTCTGTGGTTGATCTCCGACCCTACCTGTGCTCAGGTGTGTCGTTGCACATTGATTTACCTGTTGGGGGTACACAGCATGGATGGATGCACATGGCACCTAGGTGATGAAGCCAAGGCCTCGACTTGATCAATGAACAGAAGTTGGGGCGAGTAAGGGGTAATTTTCACCCGAGCTCATTATTTATACATCGATAACACCCCGAGGCTAATTTTGCGCCCAAACTGTCCCGCATAAGGTTAATTCATAATCAGTTAAGGACCTGTGCATGATACCAATGGGTCAAGATTAGCTCCTGGTGGCAGCAGGTATTGAGACCCCGCGGTTGCTTTCACTTTTACCTTAACGAGGCAGACAATGTGTTGCCAGGTATGGTGTCATCATACGACAGGTGTGCGATCAGCATCATTCAATGAAAACACATTAACAAGACAATTTTTGGCGTCCAACTTTTTTCCCCGTTGGGATATCAACATGACCTTCTAATGTTGTGAACAAAGCCGGCGTGGCTGTGTGCAGGACCCACGTGGCGACGGACTACGGCGACGGAGGACATGGTACTTGCACAGCACTGACTGCCATTCATAGCTATTGATTGGTGAAAGTTTCCTGACTCTGCTGCCTATGTGAGACGACTGCTCCAATCATATCAGATTAAACTTGTGACAATGATTACGCCGGTAACAAGTGTGCTCGTCAGCTGAGCTAATACCAGGGTACATTATCACTGCTTAGGCATTGTTTACAAGTGATGTCCGTAGGGGCTGTGGACATTTGTTTACATCAGCTGACCGCTCTAAAGGGATATTAAGGGTGTGTGTGACCATTTAAAGTGACCAGGGTATTATATACCCTATAGTGATTGTGTCACCCTGGAATTTGTGAATTAGTTATACATGTAAACCTATTTAATTAGATATTTCAGTTTTTACCAAAGATTGGACAGGTAAATCTATACAGTTCTATTATATATGTTCGAAAGGCCTTGTTAGTCATGTCAAGGTGGAGATAGTACACAATTCTACTATAAATCTTCTCAAGGACTAGACCTTCATGGAAAACAAGTACATTTTCTACTATAAAGCTTTTCAAGGACTAAACCTTCATGGAAAACAAGTACAATTTCTTCTAGAAAGCTTCTCAAGGACTAAACCTGTGTTATTCGGTGTGGAAATGTAGTACAAAATTTTAGCGTAAAGGCCTCCAAGGTCTTAAATACAGTGTCATCAAGTGTGTAGTTGGTTACAATGCGGAAAGGAAGCCCGTGCTTGGATGATTACAGTGCTAAAATGTTGACTTATCTAGGGAGAAAATTGGCCGATATTTTACCTTCGACTTAATGGAGTTCTATTGTGAGTGATTACATAAAGGTATATTCTCTACAGCTATCGGCTTATCAGATGTAGGTAAACAGCGGTATGTTACAGGTATATCTATATGATCAAATATTGACATTAATGTGTGAATTACGTGGATGACTATAGGGCTTTAGGTATAGTATAGATACGCTATAGTGAGATCAACTTCCATTCATCATTTGTCGTCAAACCGTGGGGTGCTGTCACGAATACGAATCAGGTCAATGTGGTTTTAGATTGATGTCTTAACCCTGAAAAATATTTTGTGCTAGATAAATATAGTACATATTTTTTATTATCACTATTATTTTCCTAATTTTAATAACATATTACATTTTTTCTTAATTTATTTTGGAATTTCAAGAATATATTGCTAAAGTTTTTTTGTTTTATTGCAAGAGATAGAAAATTCTTTTGTTTGAACTGCCAGGAAATTTAATTCAAATAGAAATTCAAGATAGAGGAAAATATTGTGGAGGAATTGGATCATCATTGTGTTGTATTATTTACCTGTTTTGGATACGTAACCCCAGTGTGTCGAAACCAGAGGAATATTTGTGTAAAGCTGGAATGTAAATATCAGGGAAATAATGGTGTTGATTTCACAACATGCAGCATTGAGGAAGTGAGACATTTCAAAGGAAAAAATTAACATAATTATGCGGCCAACGTGTTTTACCTGAAGTGGAGAGAGTGGATTTTAACACGGCCGTAGCCTGTGTGTAATTTTTCGTAGTATTTCGTAAAAATTTCAACCTAAGGCTTAGCCATGCCACCCAAATCTCTCCGGAGGCCATGGAGTTTTTTGTTGAAAATGCCACCAAGGAAGAAAATGAGGAAGTCTTTGTCATGTCTATCAGGAGAGATAAAGGTAAGAAAACAGGTGGACATTTTACAGGTGTGCAGACATTAAATCAACCATCACATACCAACATTTCAAATCAATTAGAATTAAATGTGTTTTTAAAAAGCCATTTAAAATAGAAATATTTTAGGAATGTTAAGAATAAGGCAGTTGCATGGATACATAAAGGTTACCAGGTGTTCAAAAAAAGTATTGATATTAAATTTGATATTTAAATCAAATTAATAATTTCTCATACATGAAAATAAGACTTGTAATGCTCCTTTGGATGGTTTTAATGAAGATTTAAGAATGATGAGCTGTGAAATATACAACCAGATTGATACAGGAAGTCGAAACCTAACGATGAGTACACACATTGTTTTGTGTGATAATTAAATATCACATACAATTATATTACAATAGGTTTAGCATTTCGTTATTGTGAGGCTTGGATAAAAACGGTGATGTACTATGTTATAATAAATGGGATTTTCAAACAATGAGAATGCTCGAAAGCTGTTTATGAAGAACAGTATGAATAAATTTAGTTTTCTTTCATTTACCTGAGGATGATCGACCTCATCTGAGTGAAGTCAAATCAAGTCTAGGAACTTCATAGCATGGAGAGGAATAAAACTGTTGTAAATGTCACTCAAAAACGATAACCATTGTACCCTAACCTAGTATATGATGGATCATAAATATTCAATTGGATGGAAAAGCTTGTGTAATTAATACAAAGCTTTCCCTAACCAGCGAGTCAAACCTAGCATTACAATTGTGCGACAGGCTCAACACTGTGACCTGCACTGATTACCAGGGGCCAGTATCAACTCTATTTATTTTTTCTTTAAACATTTCTTTGAAATATTATTTGTTTCTTGCACAAAGTTTATTTTGATATATTCTTGTAGAATTGTGGCCAAGAGCAGTTAGAATTCTGCACTGATTTTGAAGATTGATATTCTTTAAGCATTTTTTTGTGTTTTTACCTTTAATAAGCCCATGTTCACCATTAAGCCCATGGACTCGTAATATTAAACCTAGACCTATAAACCTGTGTTATAAGGCAAAAAAGTTTGTTAAAAGGATTGAAGAGCAGTGTTTCAGTTTATACCTCCATATGATGGTATATGACCTCCTAAAATGGCTTTGGACCCTCAACATTTTAAAGGCTTGCCATGTGAAGGGGTCAGAATTTGTGATTTATGTCTGATTTTACCCCAAACTTTTACATCTTGCAAAAACACTGAAAGATTTTAGCAGATCTGGACTGGGTCAATCTCGAGGGTCGATCACTTATGAGATTGCTCAGTTGGTAGACTGCCTGTCTTAAAGTTGGTGGTGGTATGTTCGAATCCAAATATTTATTTGATCTGTTTTACCCAAATGCAGCCCTTTGGCCACACTCGATCAAGTTAGATTGACCACCAATCAAAGATTAATATGTATATGTAAATGGTCAAGAATGAAAGGTTTGGGTGAGGGTTGGCTGAGGGTGGTATGTTCGAATCCAAATATTTATTTGATCTGTTTTACCCAAATGCAGCCCTTTGGCCACACTCAAGTTAGATTGACCACCAATCAAAGATTAATATGTATATGTAAATGGTCAAGAATGAAAGGTTTGGGTGAGGGTTGGCTGAGGGTCGAGTGAGGATGGAGGTTGGGGATTGGAATCTTGTTTTTGTTTCATCTCGATTTGCTCAAAGATTGCTCTTGTTGTCCTTGTAAGTAACAGGGTATATAAACCTAGTTGTAGAACTGGATTACATATATGGATTATTGAATTATTTTTCAATATTTTGATAGCTGTGGTAATCATTGACAGATGTTTTTGGGCTAAAGTTTCTTGAAGACATTTCAATCTGTCCTGTCAATATTGACACAGTTGTACATGGGCAATTTACGTCGCCTCAGAATATTGTTTGCTCATTGTTTACAGTGTCCAAGTGATTTTAACCCTATACCTGTATCTAACGAGGTTTTCTTAACCTATAGGGGTGTGTACAGACGTTTTGTCTACGTGTTTCATCCAATTTAGTCAATCCACCTACACTTAAGTTTTAGGTCAAGTACCTCAAAGTTTCACATTCCTGGCAGGTATACTTGTAAACCCGTGCTTAAGGATCCTCGTTCCACTGCCAAATTCTGTAAGTACGAAGTGAAATATTTTTTGGGGTTAAAAAAAAAATCACTTCATGCTTAACTACTATTACAGTAGTCCTAATAAATAATTTCTGAAACGAAAACCACACCTTGAGTTTTTTTAAGAAAACAAAATGCAATACAAAACAATAACAACAGTGTTTTGAGTGTAAAAATGAAAAGGGCTCAGACCAGGGTTTGAACCCAGGACCTTCAATCGTAAGGTTGCTCTAACAAGCTACATGAGCACCAGTATTTCACTGACCCTGTCCCTCTACAGTTACATATATCTATCCAGAGCAGAGGTCACTATGTATTAAACACTTAATAATAAACTTATTAAACAATTTAATAAACAATGAATGGCCCAGGCACTTATGCTTATTCACATTTAATGTTAAGTTGGAAATTTAAAAGGTTCATTATGATCTAATGATATTAGAGGACCGAGGTCATAATTTGTAGAGAGTTCCAAGGTCATGATCTGTAGACAGTTCCAAGGTCATTATCTGTAGACGGATCCAAGGTCATGTTCTGAAGACATCATAGGACCAAGGTAAAGAGCTTAATACACCAGAGGTCAGAGGTTTTGCTGTTGACAGAACTGAGACTGAGTTTGACACAAAGACTGCCGACTTTGTTATGTTGACTCTGGTTTTATTGTCTATTACAGATCTTGTCAGGATTGATGTTTATTGTGTTCGATCACAATACAGTATCGTAACGTACAACCTTTTATTGTGTCGCAGGTCAGGTGTGTACCCTTTTATTTAGAACCACCTTGTTCTTCACTCAATCTCGTCCTCATAATAACATGCTACATACCTATACGATTACCGTAGCCAATCGTAGCCAATCGGGCACATTTTATGAACATTGATATGCCGATTATTGTGAAGTTCAAGCGCACATCAACTTTAGTGTTGACAGGAGGGTATTGTTGGTGTTAGACTAAGATAAACATCACATGTGTCGTGTTTAAGGACTGTTAACCCGGGACCCTACGTAGTGTGCTATATCCCACCAACCTTTAACATATGTATCAAACCCTCAATCAACAGGTGTACTTTTTATTTGTGGTATTCGACATAAAAATAAATAAATCATGTGATATTTTTTTCGTAATTAATTCAAGACAACAATCGTGTTTTAATAAAATAAAAAAATGAAAATTCTGTGATAGTATTTGTAGTTTTTACGTTTGTTATGCATGTTATTCCATTTTATTTCTATTTGTGTAATTAGATTATTCAGAGATTTTATTAATTTATATTTCACATCCAAACTGCTGATTTATTTTGCAAAATATATGCCTGGATATGTCTTTCCTTTTCTGTATATATATATATATATATAAAAATAAATTTCAATTTAGTGTTAAGTTGATTGAAAACCTTACACTGAATGATCAATATTTACCTTGAAAAACTATTCCAAATATTGAATTAAACAAAGTATGGTATTTCTAAACCTGCTTATTTTATTTTTTAAATTCGGGCTAAGTAAGTATAAACATTATAAAACCGTATTTGTAATGCCTCGCTGACAATGACTACTACCATTAGCAGACATGACATTAACGTTGGAACGGTTTATAGTGAGGCTCCGAACTTTTGGGAATGCGTTCAAATGAACTATCCAGTGAACCGTGTGTTAGGTTACAAATTTCAATTCGTGTTCAGAGGTAATTTTAGAAACAGGTGTTTTAACACCTTTAAGTATTATACCGGATGTATCAGGATCTATAGTTTTATATCAGATCTCCCTATAATACTGTGTGGAAGTTACATCGACACTTTTAACTATCTCACGATGGATTTAGATTATTTTCACTTCAGCTAGATGTCAATGATGTTGCAAAATTGTTTTAAATCTGGATTTGTTCCACTGGAGTTAAGAGAGACTTTCATAAAGGTAGGTTTCTGCTGCTGGAGATGAGTTTGATAAAGGTATATCTATGTCACTGCATGGAGACTAGAGATGAGAGAGACGTTAATGAACTCATTCACCCCTGAATACACTTTTGAACTCTTCCAATTCATAGGTTGGAATAGTTCATTATGAAATTTCAGGGGTGAATGAGTTAAGACACTCCACACTGTCTGAAGGTGTCAATATTTAACTTCAATGTTTCAATCTCAACTTGATTTTATTAAACTTTTGAACATTTTGTCCTTTCCTTTAGCAATTTATTGGACACTTGGATTCAGTGTTACAGGGTGCTTCAACTCATTCACCCCTGGAATTTCATAATGAACTATTCCAACCTTTGAATTGGAAGAGTTCAAATGTGTCTTCAGGGGTGAATGAGTTCAGTTAGTCTGATGTCAATATTACCATAGATCACAGTACATTAGTAGATTTTGCTTGGGGTTGAGTACAGGTCAAATTTCCAAATAAGGGCAACGAGGACTCTTTAGTAGCTTCTTATATAATTACCTGAATTCTCGCTTGTTCATGAAGTGAGTCTTCTGCAAGTGGCCGCCTATAGGTAAACCTACTGTCGACTGTTTGGAATCAGCTTAATCAGTTTGGTATGAATATAATAAATGTTTTAAACCCAAACAGTAATGAAAACTTATTTTGTGAGCCTTCGAAAACGTCTGTTTCCTTTGTCAAGCAAAGAATGCAAAGGTAAATGTTTGTGTTAAAAACAAACTTAGTATTTTCTACTGTCTATTTGTATTTTACACTACATGTGTCATTTAACTCCCAGCTTTGAGACACTGGAACTAAATTTGTATAAGGCTGTGAGTCGTTTACATTGCTCAATATTGGACAGGAGAATAGTGTATGCTGGAAGTAAGGACATTACTCCAAACAAAAATAACTATATAAAAAAAATTGAAAAAAAAATTAGAAACAAATTTAAAATCAGAAAACGGCCACAGATTGAGGGATTGTATAAACTAAGTCATGATTTCCATGACTGAGAAAAACTGTATACCGGGAAAATGGTCGCTGTAGTTTAATTTTTGTCTTTTTGCCCTCCATATAGCTAAGGTGAATTTATCATTTTACTGGGCGGAAATTTCCTGGTATAAAGTATTTCAGTGTATACATTTAAAACACTCACAAAATTGATACAATTAAACATGAGCTGGTCTTGTGTCGATGTTTATTTATATAATACACGTCACACCTGTGTATCATTCACCGTAGGTCTCTTTAACGTTTCAGCGAACTTTTATTGATCATTAATGAGTGGCACCACGTCTGGAATTCCATCGTATGCCTGGCTGCTACTTCCCAAGATCGTACTTGTGTAAGGTCCCATACATTATTGAACATGGTGTGATGTCATTGATCGCGTGCTCCGTGTGATGTTGTGCAATGCCATTACCGCCTGGAGTTGTTTTCCCAACGCAGCATCCTGCCACTGTTCTATTGTTCTGATCTTACGTGATCAATAATCTACTAACGCTGTCTCGTTAGGAAACAGGAGATCCAGAATCTACTGACGCTGTCTCGTTAGGAAACAGGAGATCCAGAATCTACCGACGCTGTCTCGTTAGGAGACAGGAGATCCAGAATCTACTGAGGCTGTCTCATTAGGAAACAGGAGATCCAGAATCTACTAACGCTGTCTCGTTAGGAGACAGGAGATCCAGAATCTACTGACGCTGTCTCGTTAGGAAACAGGAGATCAAGAATCTACTGACGCTGTCTCGTTATGAAACAGGAGATCCAGAATCTACTAACACTGTCTCGTTAGGAAACAGGAGATTCAGAATCTACTGAGGCTGTCTCGTTAGGAAACAGGAGATCCAGAATCTACTGACACTGTCTCGTTAGGAGACAGGAGATCCAGAATCTACTGAGGCTGTCTCGTTAGGAAACAGGAGAGCCAGAATCTACTGACGCTGTCTCGTTAGGAATCAGGAGATCCAGAATCTACTGACTCTGTCTCGTTAAGAGACAGGAGATCCAGAATCTGCTGAGGCTGTCTCGTTAGGAAACAGGAGAGCCAGAATCTACTGACGCTGTCTCGGTAGGAAACAGGAGATCCAGACTCTACTGACGCTGTCTCGTTAGGAACCAGGAGATCCAGAATCTACTAACACTGTCTCGTTAGGAAACAGGACATCCAGAATCTACTGACGCTGTGTCGTTAGGAAACAGGAGATCCAGCATCTACTGACGCTGTCTCGTTAGGAAACAGGAGATCCAGACTGTCATAGAATTGGTCCAAGCAGCAATTCAGATGTCAACTTAAAGATTATTTGCACAAATTTAACATATTTTGAAATGCTCTACTGGTTTTTTTTTTTATACGAAAACAGAGTATGCTATGCATCATTGCTTCCTCAAGGTGTAGCTATTTAGTCATCAGATCAGATAATGAATGGCATCAAATGGACATACCTGTAGCTTTAAAAAATATGGGATTACATTTAAAATATAGGATAAAACGTGGTTTAGGGTTAAAGTCAGGGTTAGGTTCAGATTTTGAATTAGATTGAGGATTTTGGAAAAAACAAGTACTGAACCGAAAATGTAAGGATGAACATCTGTAAAAATGCCAAATAATGGAAAAACGCTTAAATTTTGAGTAACACTTAAAATGACTGTATTGCCTGACACAAAATATAGTAAAATGCTTCAATGCAATTGTATTATGATGTTGGCTGCTGAAGACAGGTGGCTGCTTAATCAAGGTTGTAGTAAAGACATAATACAAAATATTGTTTAACATCTATCAACAAATAAAAACAACCCCTAACGACAGGTGACTGTTTATTGCAGGTGTCTGCTAAGACAGGTTTGACAGTACTTGTATACTGATTCAAAACAAAATGTCTGAAAACAAGAAACACAAAAAAAGTGTAAAAAAAGATTATTTTACTAAAAAATTCTTTTTGAAAATTGTTAGGTCGTTAAAATAATCTGATTGAACCGAGGTAAACAAAATGTCTGAAAACAAGAAACACAAAAAAATTGTAAAAAGTAATATTTCAATAAAAAAATCTTTTTGAAAATTGTTAGATCGTTAAAACAATCTGATTGAACCGAGGTTGTTTTGTCCTCCTGTGTGCGTCCGACATTGTACAGAGTTCTCTATATTTTATATCTCTATTTTATATCTCTATTGACCAGTACCCCGAAAAAAGTACGGAGTGCAGGTGTGAAACATAAAACAAATTTTTCTGTATACTTCACCCATATGTGTATCTTCCTATTATTTCCAATGTCAAATAAAACAGGAAGCTGACGGCTCTTACCAAATTATCGTGAATATTTTATGTTGCTTCACGGTGTTGATGGAGGAGGTATCCCTTTAACAGACTGTCCTGTAACAAAAGAGTTCTGGTCTCGCGTCCACCGTCATTGTGCGGAGGTGAAACGATAACAAAACATTATTAAACAGGATACGGTTCACCGAATAATTACAGCCTGTATAAATACCGAGCGGACCATTCAGCTAGGGCTATCTGGTGCTGTTACAGGGAGATTGCCAGATTTAATAGATACTACGTCGCACCAATGTCTTTGGTCATCTTTATTTGATAAAACTAATTAAAAAAAATTGAATGATTCAAAATACCTTGTGTAAAATATGGGAAATGTGTTGTTCATTTTTGGTTCATGCTAGGATATATACAATAAGGGAAGCCCGGATAGTCTGAGACTAGTGAAATCTCCAGCTGGACTAGTACGTGATTCTAAAAACTGCTAGCCCGATTGTCTCGTCAAAATTTAATATTGTTTCATATATATAACCTTGTTGAATAACATTGAATTAGTGAAATTCACACATGGACTAGTGAAAATTGGAAACTTTAACTACCCCAATTGAAAATTAATTTCTAATCCTGCATACACAGTGGCGGATCCAGAGACCTTTCTGCGGGTGGGGTGGGAAGTAGGGGTGGGGGTGTCCAAATTTCCTGGGCGGCCGGGTTCCAAGTGGGGAAAAAGTGAGGAAAATGGTGAAAATACATGATTTTTAAAGAAAATTCTCAGGGTGGGGTGGGGGTTCCTGAAGCCCAAAAAAAACCTCTGGATCCGCCACTGATACAGGTATATATTGTTGAAATGATACTTATTTTCACTTCATAAAATCAATAAAATGAATAGGTTTAATTTGGCATTGCTGAAATACCTGTACTTTATATATTACATCCTGTGAAATTTTAACAATTTTGATACAGTATATAGCTTTGAATTTAGGTAAATCAAATGGCATTGATGGATAATGAATATTCAGATCTTAAATAAGTTTGAAGTCAATCTTTGCAAAAAGTAAAATATTGTGTAAAAAATACAGAAACCTTTAACTTATATTTACATTTACTTACAGCTCATTTACTTAAAGCTCGTTTACTTCAGGATTTTTCCTGTAAAGAAAAGAAATCCTGTCAAAAAACATTGACGGATCTAGATCCCATTTCATTTATGATCAGTGTTATTGTTTGTTTGTTATATCATCCTTCTTGAGATCGTGGATTATACCTAATATTGATGCACTTTTACAAGGAAAATTAGCATTAATCTGTAGACATTACAATTAGTATGTAAACTTTGACACTCAAAGTCAGATAATCTCATCAACAGGTAGCTCACCTTTCACCTGGACATGTTGTGTCTATATGTATACGTATTACCCTACTTAGCTAAGGTGACACATGTCACACCTTGTACAGGTATGTTGATAAGTATAGATTCCTAGTTATTATGCAAGGTTACAGGTAGGTACAGGTAGATTAAGCTATCTATATAAAACTACAGGTAAACAAAGCAGGTAATACTGTATGATCAAGAAAAAGACTGTTATCATGAATATGTATCGTACAACAGACAGAACAAGGGCAGTGCAGCTATAGCAGGACATTGCATCTTCAGGCAGGACGGTAAAGGGCTGGGCAGTCAGGGCTTGAATTAATAATAAATAATAATAATATACAACATTTGTATGGCGCCTTATATAATATATAATTTGTAAAATTACTCTGATGCACTTTTTAACACATGTGTAACAGATGTCATTATCTTTTCAATTCCTCCGCTAGGAGTCAAACCTGGGACCTCTAGTTTACTATAGTCTTACCCCCTATCAAATGAGCTAAAGAGAAATTCTAGTACTTTACCAGGGTGACACATGAGTAATAGTTTTCCTCCACTGACAGTTATAAATATAGCAGATAAAAAAGGGCATAAAATTCAGCATTTAACATAGGTAAAAGGACATTTATTAACATATGCATATAAATGTATAGATATACGGGGTACGTGGTGTTTGCATGACGTCTGGGCAAAAGAGCCTAAAATGCAGACGTAAAAAGGTGGGTCGATATATCCTTCTCATGTTAGATGTGATCAAGTAGAAATACAGTATGGTACCATACATCCTTAAGTTCGTTAGAAGTAGTATAATGGTTACTGGGATTATATACCTAAAATTGAGTCTATATATAGTAGTATAGAAAAATGTTATTTCCAGATCAAATAGTGTCTAAAGGAGGTGGGCTTATTAGTGAGCATGGGCTTATCACAGGATATCTGAAGTATGTTAAATGTTGGCTCAATCGTCAATATGACTTCAACTTGATATTGTTATACAGATGTATTTTTCTCAAATATGAATGAATTTAGATTTTTTTACTTTATTGGAGAGATTGGGAAAAAATTGAAATTTTATGTTCTTTAGAATCCTTTCTTGAGACAACGTTTTAAATTTTTGGCATATTTTAATGTTTTCTGTACTAATGGTTTCCAGAAAACAAAAGTATAAGTGAATGAAATATAATTTGAGATGAATGATACATTAGAAGGACCAGTAATGATCATCCTAACCTATCAGTGTCTGTAGTGTACTGGGGATTAAACACACTTAGAAGCTTTTACTACACGTATCAGATTCGGATGGTATCGTGGAGATTAAAGTCTAACGTAAACAGTCTCTAGTGCTGGTGTGATAGTTATATGATAGAACATATTATCTCATTTTATACACATCATCAGGTATCGTTTTTTAATAAAGCGTGTTGCACCCTCAGTCATTGCTATATCAGCTATCGATTTTAAGTTTGTGTGGATGTCATAAAGGACAGATTAATAGCTGTATCGGTCATTCATTGATAACAAAATATTTTGACCAACGAATCGGAAGGTTAAAGGTCAGGAGATCATACAAACTAACATTATATATTGATAGGTTTTACGGTATATGTCTGTTATGCAAAAAATTGATCCCATCATCTTTTGTTGGATGCTTTTGTGAGATCTAATAAACTTATTTTTACCTCAAAATGTTAACTCATTCATCCCTGAAGACACATTTGAACTCTTCCAAGTCAATGGTTGGAATAGTTCATTATGAAATTTCAGGGGTGAATGAGTTAATTATTAAAGTACTCAAAATTGCCTGTCCGTCCTGAAGTCATTGTGGTTTTAATTTTATATGTTTAAATCCACTACTCTACTACTATCTGTAGGGTATTACAGAAGAATATCCAGTGTAGGTCACTGTGACCATTATTTTCTGCTTCACTTAATTAGGCTTTATATAGACTTTGCATTAAGCTCCATTTCGTAAGTTTTTAATTGGGTGTTTTTCACCAAAGCAAGAGCAGGGATATATATGTATGTTTACCTTGATGCCGGTATATTTTCTAGACATAGTACTGTAAAAGGGGAAATATTTTGCAGTGTGAAAATGTTGGCAGTTTTCGCCTTGAATTAATTAGCACGAAAATGTCCCCATGTGAATATATACTTCATATATTATAAATGGGTAAGAGGAGAAAGAGAAATGCAGTGGCCAGACCGAGGTTCGAACTCTGGACACTCCGAACTCTAGACAGACGCTCTACCGATTGAGCCACCTGGTTTCCGACGATCGACGCAGTCCAGTTCCGCTACATTCCTTCCTCCTTTTTCTAAGTCTTCGCTTTTGAAGACAACACTATTTACAACCATAGTTCGGGTATCCCCTTGCCAAGCATAAATCAAACGCTTGAAACAAGGGTTGGCAAGCTCGCCAATTTTGGTAACTGGAGAAAGAGAAATGCAACGGCCAGACTGAGGTTCAAACTCAGGACCTTCCAAACTCTAGACAGACACTCTACCAATTGAGCTACCTGGTTGCCGACGATCGACCCAGCCAATTTCTGCTACAGATAAAAAGAATATGAAGATTTCAGAACCAATTGCCAATTCAAAAAAATTCACACCACAATCAGTTATAAGGGTCAGAACGTGAACTTTCGACACTCAAAAATTTCTATTTTCATACAGCGTAATTAATTAATTTAATTAAACGCCATGAACCAGAACTTGGCAAGTATGAACAAGAAAACGTCATTAACCAGACCTTCTGTGAACTGAAGGTTCACTTCTATACAAATCCCTTAACTCAATCTAACCTGTGTGATTTAAAATCTGGGGCCTGTTCGTTTATATGGAACAATCAGTTTGTCTGTTTTTAAATGTAACATTTTCGGGTATAAATCCTTGTGGACCTTCAAATGTTTATGCAGGCCTTACAAGGCTTTGTCAAGGCTTGCCTAAAAGCAGCATCAGTTAACTGGGTCNTTCCCATGTGAATATTTATTCATAGATTATAGATGTGTAAGAGGAGAAAGAGAAATGCAACGGCCAGACCGAGGTTTGAACTCTGGACCCTGCGAAGTCTAGACAGACGCTTTACCGATTGAGCCACCTGGTTGCCGACGATCGACGCAGTCCAGTTCCGCTACATTCCTTCCTCCTTTTCTAACTCTTCGCCTTTGAAGACAGCACTATTTACAACCATAGTTCGGGTATCCCCTTGCCAAGCATAAATCAAACGCTTGAAACAAGGGTTGGCAAGCTCGCCAATTTTGTAACTGGAGAAAGAGAAATGCAACAGCCAGACTGAGGTTCAAACTCAGGACCTTCCAAACTCTAGACAGACACTCTACCAATTGAGCTACCTGGTTGCCGACGATCGACCCAGCCAATTTCTGCTACAGATAAAAAGAATATAAAGGTTTCAGAACCAATTGCCAATTCAAAAAAAATTCACACCACAATCAGTTATAAGGGTCAGAACGTGAACTTTCTACACTCAAAAATTTCTATTTTCATACAGTGTAATTAATTAATTAAATTGAACCCCCCCATGAACCAGAACTTGGCAAGTATGAACCAGAAAACGTCATTAACCAGACCTTCTGTGAACTGAAGGTTCATGTATGATTTGAAATCTAGGGTCTATTCGTTTATGTGGAACAATTGGTTTGTCTGTTTTTGAATGTAACATTTTCGGGTATAAATCCTTGTGGACCTGCAAATGTTTATGCAGGTCTTGCAAGGCTTTGTCACGGCTTGCCTTAAAGCAGCATCAGATTACTGGGTCCAACCTTTTTTCATAAACGAACATCTCTGGTCCAACTGGTCTAACCGTTTGAATCTTGATAAATGAAAGTGGCCCTGTACTACCTACGGTGTGTTTCAAACACGAAGATTGGTCCTGGATGTAATTAATAGGAAATACGACACAGCTTCTGATGTTGTTGTTGTTATTTCTATGTCAATAGAAATCGGACATGAGTGGAGAATCAATTGTGGATTTAGCTGCTGTGAAACCATGGCGACCAGAGTACAAACAGTGAGGATGGACAACCGTGACCCTTAATCTGTGATTAATGCATTATCATTCTTTTATCTTTTTATATTGTTTGGTTTTTTATTCAGTTACCATGGTTACCAATTACCATCAAACAATTGTTGGGTGAAAATCATTGCTTTACATAAAAAAAGAAAACATGTTACATCTCTAATTGGCAAGTTTAGGAGATATTTCTGGGTCTGCGAGTTTTATTGAAAGTTATAAAAACCACTAGCTTGGTCAATACTCTTGATAGAGGCATCTGACAGGGATGCTTATTTCATCAAATAAGTTATAAAAACCACTAGCTTGGTCAATACACTTGATAGAGGCATCTGACAGGGATGCTTATTTCATCAAATAAGTTATAAAAATCAATAGCTTGGTCAATACACTTGATAGAGGCATCTGACAGGGATGCTTATTTCATCAAATAAGTTATAAAAACCAATAGCTTGGTCAATACACTTGATAGAGGCATCTGACAGGGATGCTTATTTCATCAAATGAAAAGATGTGATTTGTGTTAATATTTTTATTTTTATTTTTTTATTTAATGACGATGATCTTTTTGTATAGAAAATAGTTATGCATATTTTAGCAGTAATCTTATGTTAGGAATGTTCACATTTGAGATATTGTGCAAAATTATGATTCTGGTCATTGGAGTTTCTTTATGTTGGTTTCTGTTGCACGTACTGTGTATACGTATACACTGACGAATAAATGCTCTTACCTGTTAAAATTTGGTAATATGCTAAAATTTAAGTGTGCTTATATTAGTAGATTTACAGTATCTGTATACCTTCCCATGGGAAATTTGAAAGTTGAAAAAACAAAATAGAACAAACCGTAAGAAAATCACCAATTATCATGCTGGTATCACCTGAATAATCCCCGACAGGGAGATTGACAGCTAACACCATAGAGGTTCTTGTTCTCAATAAAATATGCATCAATTATCACAGAATAATGCAGTTTTGATAAAAAGAATATTGTGTCGTTATGATTAAATGCTGAGCTTTTTATAAGTACACCAGATAGATTACTACTCCAGGATAAAAACCATTATAAAGAGGACTTATTTCCCGAAACTAAATTGACCGTTGTAAATAGTTGCTCCGTCCGACGAAATCAATGGACAATAAAGGATTGAAGGTTTTAGTGTGGACGTTGGATCATTATTGCGTTATCACATGAGATATTGGAATCCTACTTGAGCTCGTAAATAATGAATCAATATGCTTGTTATGAGTTTAGTCTTCTAAGGCTGTATGGTAATGATTGGTAACGTAGCTGATCATGAGAGAGTTGGAAACTCCAGGCAGCATCATTAACAGGAAAATTATCTAAAAATCTTCTAATATTGCATCAAAGGATGTGTTTCCACGTCAACTGCATTGACAACCAATGAAATAGTTCCTGAGCGCATGTGACAGCCAGGTACAAGTGCAGATATCCTTTGTGTACAGAAATTACGGTCCACTGGCTCTGTCGCAGAATTGTGTGATTAACCCTTTCACCCCTATGTAACTTGAGTGAACTCTACCATGCATTAATTTGGAAGAGTCCATTATGGTCTACAGTGGTGAAAGGGTTAATTGTCCTCGATTTCTAGGGAATTTCCTATGTATCTTAATTGTTGCCATCATAGCAAACGAAGTATAAAGAAAGAAAAAAAAAGTGCATGAACTTGCATAATTGGTTTTGCATGGCTGGGTATAAATTGCAGACATAAAATGTGTCATATTTTTTTTTCTCACGTTGATACGCTGATAGCATGCAATATCATTAAAGATCTTGATTATGGTGTTGTTGCGAAATTCAGTTAAAAAAAATGAGCGATTTTGGAGTTGGTTTCATTGATAAAACAGACCATGGCTGTAAAATTTGTGAAATAAAATGAAAAATATGACCGACATTATTTTGTAAACAAAACTATTGTTACATTAGTTGAAGAGAACATACTCTTTGAGTTCATCCTGATCGACGTAATTTCAACAACATATTATTTCATTTTAGTGCAAAATGTTAGGAAAAACGAAAAGAAAAGAATGATTTCAGTATACGTTTGCATTGAATTCTAAATTGTGTAGCAGGCAAATTGCTACAAAGATATTGTAACAAAAACCGGGATATTGTTACCATGCCAAGTGTTGTTTCCGTGTCAACAGCGTGCAGGTATAATCATCAAGTTGATGATGACAATGTGCAGACCTCTGAACATGTGAAATTGAGCAGAACACATTCAATTGATTCTGGGTGAATTAGATATAAAACAGCAACTGGGATCCTGTCATTCTGTCCACAAAGAGAATTGGTCGTGATATCACTTTAATATGAAATAAAACAGAGGAAATTGACCAGAAAACAATTTTCTGAATGAATGCATGGAGAAAGCAGGCATGGCACCTGTGTCACTTCTGTGTAATGCAACATACTGTTAAAGTTCCATGTCAATTACGGTAGAGGGTACCTATAAGTTTAACGATAGTATTACCTCTATCGTGAAATATTTGTTCAAGTCCTTTTCAAAAGAAATATTCCATAAAAACAATGTGTTGCCATGTATTTTACAAAATTATAGTTGTTTCAAATTTGAAAATAAAAATAAAATATAAAAAAACCAAGAAAAAATTCAGGAGTCAAACTCTGGACTTTTACAAATATTACACCTTACCAATTTTGCCATGTAAGAATTATACAAGCACATCATCACAATATGTGTTCAATTAACTGGCCGCAAAGTGTAAATTTGTCAAGGGAAGTAACTCTTAGCCAGAAAAAAATCCTTATAATTGATGCATTGGTACCCTTTACCTTAAGGTAGATTGTCCAGCACTGTCTTTTGTATCTCCAATAAAGAAGAGTTCCAGTGTGACGTTTTCCAAGGAGAATTCAGTCGGGGATTGTTCTGTGTTTGAAATGAACTTAGGAGGTATGACCAACACATTTTTCTGGTTAAAAGACACATTTCTGCTGTAACCACTTCACCAACCCCTTTTGTATAATAAATGCAAATAAAAACATGTTTAAATCAAAAATCAAATATATGCTAAGTGTCTACAGTTTTTCAGGTACACATACTGCATATTCACAACAGCAACTTCCATAATTCTTTAATTAATTGATATTTGACAGCTTATCTACTAAAATGTGTTCTTAGTTTCACACTAAGGAGTTAAGTTACTAATCAATATGCATTAAGGTGAAACGATCTCTTTTCTTTGCTCTGGAATTATTTTTTTAGCCTGTACCTGTACATGAGAGGCCCTAAGACCCCTAGTGAAGTGACCACAGTGTATCATTGGCGGATCCAGAGGGGTTTTTGGGCTTCAAGAACCCAACCACCCTGAGAATTTTCTTTAAAAATCATGTATTTTCCTCAATTTTTCCCCCCTTTGAACCCCCCCCCCCCTCTAGACATTTGGAAACCCCCCCAGATAGGTATCTGGATCTGCCACTGTGTATAACCCACAATCTAGATACTGACTGAACCCATGAAGGCCATACACAGGCCATGAACGACATAGTATGTGACCGTGGACAATTAAGGGGAGTTGTCTCTATCCTCTGTGGAATGGAACTCTGATAGAAGTTATTCATGAATGAAAAAACATATCAATCAATAGTATTATTGCGATATTAGCTATAATTGCTCCTCGTCATATCAGATCTAATGAATACTGATAACGGATGTTTAGGAAGCTTGGCTTTTAACGATCCTCAAACACATTTTGACCTTCAAATGTTATCGAATACAATCAGATAATACCATCAATGTCTTCTAATCTGAAAGTGTACAACTCTATATAAGACAAGATAGAAAAAAAATATGAATAAGTTTTAATTACCTTTTAAAGTCCTTCACCGGATCGGGTATCAAAAACAGGACTGGTCTGCTCAATTTGTTTAGAAATTTCTTTGGTTTTCCCTGTCAACGTGTTTGATGAAATGATATTAGAGGATGGACAATCTCTACGGATTCGTACAAGTTTATATTAAAATGATTTTTTTGAAAAACCTTTTTTGCAAGGATATCAAAGGTCTCAACTCCTCCAGAAAATAAAAAGGGGATATCTCCCTCTCTGCTCTGTCTCTTTGGTTTGATGGGGGGGTGGGGGTGGGGAACGAGGAAGAAGATCTTAAAAAATCTTTATAGACATCCCATTTCTGAATCAAGACTGAATGTTTTTTTCACCCTAAAGGGAGAAAATCATGGTAGAGAATGTAGAACAGCTAACTATATATACATAGGAAATACTTATGTTGGGCAAAATTAATACTGGGTGAATATTGGTCGGACTAGAATGGTGTAAATGTTTTTGCCATTGATTGTAATAAAACCATACGAGGACCATCAGTGTCACAAGTCTGTATATGTACAGAAGGATATCTATGGCACCATATGTACGAAAGGCTCTCGTTAACAGTGCAGATCCCTGTAATTAACACAGTTACACAGTGACATAAATACAGCCAACATTTAACAAAAGAAATAAACAAAGATAACAGTGTTATGTGGTGTTGACATCAGGCTGTATATAGACATTACATATCAATAACAATATCTATGTCTGACAGATTATATCTGTGTTCTTAACTATCCTACCTGGATAAACTACATCAGGTAGAGATTGTGCTGTAGTTGTCTCCCTTTGTGTGGTAAATATATATACATATATATAGTCACAGGAAAGGAAATACTGCTTGATAATCGAACTACTCAGTAGTGAAAACCACTCAAACAAACAAACAAACAGAAGTACTGATAAAATCAAGCGTAAAATTAACCTCTTAAATGATTAAATAATCCGTATTATGTATTAATATGGTATAAAATGTATTGCTCTTAATTGCGTTCAGAGTTAAAGATACATTTGTATGGGGCACTTTTAACAACATGTATTTCTGTTAGTGATGCAGTAATAAACAGATACACAGCATACAAGAAGTCAAAATCTCATCCCAACTGGCTATGCTTACCACCACATTCAAGGACTTGCAGGTTTTACCTTGCCTCTGCATGTATACATTCAATACCATGCATCCATAACCATACTTTATATCCTTTCTGGTATTTATTTAGAAGAGCATAAAACTGTAGCTATAAATTGGAAACAAACTTTTAATGGCTTGACAGTACCTTTATTAAATAGTTTCTTAAAATAAACCTTATATAACTTGTTGAACTTTAAAAATAAAAGTAAGAAAAATGAAATAAACAAGAAGGATATATTGACAAGAGTTAATTGTCTGAAAGTAAAAATGCAACTGGGCTAGGCTGGTGTTCAAACTCTGGTCCTCGGGTCACAATATGTCGCTCTGACTAACTAATATATATATATACCCAGTCAACGGTAATTCTCAGACCCATTACCACTACAGTTATATTCAAAACAAAATTAAGGGGAGGTTACTGACTATATGAGAAAAAGTACATTGGAACTCTTTAGTGTTTGCCGGCAGTGGGACATGAATCCTTAAAGGAGTTCAGTGAATAAGATTCAAGGTGATTGTGGCTGACTAAAGGAAGCGACATATTACCGGCCCAAAGTTTTAAGTCTTGACTTATTTCTTACTATTTTAGAACTTTACAGTTTTCTTTCACTATATTGAATCATTAAATGTGATTCCATAGAAGCTATTTAAAATATTTATAATATTTAAAGAACTGTCTTTCTGATTAAATAACCTCAATTCCACAATAGGCATCTGACTTGGAGAACTGAATCCTAGCTGTTTTTGGTTCTGTACTCCTTCAAGAATATTTAGCATTTAAAAAATTGAGTTGTATGATCAGGTGACGTCTTTCTATATGAACTATATGGTTGAAAACCCTCCTTCTATATCCTTAAGTGTTTATGCAGACGGTGGAGCCCATATTTTCAAGATTTCCTGGTATGTGATACACCAAAAGAAGGAGACATCAGATATGGATCCTAATGTTTGCCCGCTGATTAGAGATTGATCCGCGCCCCAGTATAGGAAGTGTGACCATGTTACAATGATACACGTCAACAAACATTGACGCCATCCCAGCACAGATTACTCCAACATTTTTGCGTTATCTTAAGATAACCTATTTCTGATACATGGTTAATAATCTACGACAGATAATATTAAACTTTGATGTAGTATAATACTGTAAAGAAACTTTCATACCTTCAAACATGACTCGACACAACAGGTAACACTTACACTGGTAATAAAGGATTGCACTGGACAGGTAATACTTGGTAGAACTGGACAGGTAATACTTGGTAGAACTGGACAGGTAATATTTGGTTACACTGGACAGGTAACTCTTAGTTACACTGGACAGGTAATGCTTGGTAGAACTGGACAGGTAACTCTTGGTAGAACTGTACATGTAATACTTGGTTACACTGCACAGGTAATGCTTGGTAGAACTGGACAGGTAACTCTTGGGAGAATTGGACATGTAATACTTGGTTACAATGGACAGGTAATGCTTGGTAGAACTGGACAGGTAACTCTTGGGAGAATTGGACATGTAATACTTGGTTACACTGCACAGGTAATGCTTGGTAGAACTGGACAGGTAACTCTTGGGAGAATTGGACATGTAATACTTGGTTACACTGCACAGGTAATGCTTGGTAGAACTGGACAGGTAACTCTTGGTAGAACTGTACATGTAATACTTGGTTACACTGCACAGGTAATGCTTGGTAGAACTGGACAGGTAATTCTTGGTAGAACTGGACAGGTAATTCTTGGTAGAACTGGACAGGTAATATTTGGTTACACTGGACAGGTAATAGTTAGCAAAACTGGACAGGTAATACTTGGTAAAACTGGACAGGTAATACTTGGTAGGACTGGACAGGTAATACTTGGTAGAGCTGGACAGGTAATACTTGGTAGAAATGGACAGGTAATATTTGGTTACACTGGACAGGTAATAGTTAGCAAAACTGGACAGGTAATACTTGGTAGATCTGGACAGGTAATATTTGGTTACACTGGACAGGTAATAGTTAGCAAAACTGGACAGGTAATACTTGGTAGGACTGGACAGGTAATACTTGGTAGAACTGTACAGGAAATACTTGGTTACACTGGACAGGGAATACTTGGTAGAACTGTACAGGAAATACTTGGTTACACTGGACAGGGAATACTTGGTAGAACTGGACAGGTAAAACTTGGTTACACTGGACAGTTCATACTTTGTAGAACTGGACAGGTAATACTTGCTTACACTGGACAAATAATACTTGGTTACACTGGACAGGGAATACTTGGTAGAACTGGACAGGTAAGACTTGGTAGAACTGGACAGGTAAAACTTGGTTACACTGGACAGTTCATACTTTGTAGAACTGGACAGGTAATACTTGGAAGAACTGGACAGGTAATACTTGGTGGACCTGGACAGGTAGTACTTGGTAGACCTGGACAGGTAATACTTGGTAGAGCTGGACAGGTAATACTTGGTAGAGCTGGACAGGTAATACTTGGTAGATCTGGACAGGTAATATTTGGTTACACTGGACAGGTAATACATGGTTACACTGGACAGGTAATACTTGGTTGAACTGGACAGGTAATAATTGGTTACACTTGTAATTAAGTATTGCTGATCCTATACCAAAAAATGTAAAAATAAACTGGAAACTTTTTCATTGCTGTTACAATAAATTTGATTAATCGTTCTTAATAAGAATGAACAAACTTTTATGAAGAAGAAAAAATAAAAATGGAACAAGCGATATGAAAAAATGAAGAATATAGTGTTCTGAAAAAATAAATGCAACTGAACCAGACTGGGATTTGAACCCTTGACCTCTAATCATAATGCAGCCCCTCTACCTAGCAGGGCTACCTGATCTGTAGTAAGTCCTTGACCTCTAATCATAATGCAGTCCCTCTAACTAGCAGAGCTACCTGATCTGTAGTAAGTCCTTGACCTCTAATCATAATGCAGCCCCTCTACCTAGCAGGGCTACCTGATCTGTAGTAAGTCCTTGACCTCTAATCATAATGCAGCCCCTCTAACTAGCAGGGCTACCTGATCTGTAGTAAGTCCTTGACCTCTAATCATAATGCAGCCCCTCTACCTAGCAGGGCTACCTGATCAGTAGTAAGTCCTTGACCTCTAATCATAATGCAGCCCCTCTACCTAGCAGGGCTACCTGATCAGTAGTAAGTCCTTGACCTCTAATCATAATGCAGCCCCTCTACCTAGCAGGGCTACCTGATCAGTAGTAAGTCCTTGACCTCTAATCATAATGCAGCCCCTCTACCTAGCAGGGCTACCTGATCAGTAGTAAGTCCTTGACCTCTAATCATAATGCAGCCCCTCTACCTAGCAGGGCTACCTGATCAGTAGTAAGTCCTTGACCTCTAATCATAATGCAGCCCCTCTACCTAGCAGGGCTACCTGATCAGTAGTAAGTCCTTGACCTCTAATCATAATGCAGCCCCTCTACCTAGCAGGGCTACCTGATCAGTAGTAAGTCCTTGACCTCTAATCATAATGCAGCCCCTATAACTAGCAGGGCTAGTAAGTCCTTGGCCCGAACCCACAACAGTTATATTCAAAATTAAATTAAGGGGAGATTACTGTATCTGTAATAAACTACAGTGGAACTCTCTAGTGTTTTGCTGCAGTGGGACAGGGAGCCTTAAGATAAAAGTTCACTTGGCCAAACAGTCAATTAGAAAGATCGGTGTAAAGCTTGGATATACAGAATTAGAAAACCTTAACCCTTTCACCACTGTAGACCATAATGAACTCATCTAGATCAAGGCATGGTAGAGTCTACTAAAGTGACATAGGGGTGAAAGGGTTCAGATTTTAGCCCGAAGGGCCAAGTGAGCTTATAGCATGGTGCGTCGTCCGTCGTCCGTCCGTCGTCAACATTTTACTTTAAACAACTTCTTCTCAGTAACCAAAAGGCCTAGGGTGATGATATTTGGCCAGAAGCATGCGGGGATGAAGGGCTACCAAGTTTGTTCAAATAAATGACCTTCATTCATTTTCATGGTCACAGGGGTCAAATATGTTAAATTCTTTAAACAACTTCTTCTGAACAACCAAGAGGCATAGGGTGATGATATTCGGCCAGTAACATGCTGGGATGAAGGGCTGCCAATTTTGTTCAAATAAATGACCTTGATTTATATACAAGGTCACATGGGTCAAATATGTTTAAAACCTTTCAACAACTTCTTCTGAATAACCAAGAGGCCTAGGGTGATGATATTTGGCCTGTTACATGCTGGGATAAAGGGCTACCAAGTTTGTTCAAATACATGACCTTGACTTATATTCTAGGTCACAGGGGTCAAATATGTTTAAACCATTTAAACAACTTCTTCTTAATAACCAATAGGCCTAGGGTGCTTAAATTTGGCCAGTAACATGCTGGGATGAAGGGCTACCAAGTTTGTTCAGATACATGACCTTGACTTATATTCTAGGTCACAGGGGTCAAATATGTTTAAACCATTTAAACAACTTCCTCTTAATAACCAATAGGCCTAGGGTGCTTAAATTTGACCAGTAACATGCTGGGATAAATGGCTACCAACTTTGTTCAAATAAATTACCTTGATTTATATTCAAGGTCACAGGGGTCAAATATGTTGAAAACCTTTCAACAACTTCTTCTGAATAACCAAGAGGCCTAAGGTAATTAAATTTGGCCAGAAGCATGCTGGGATGAAGGGCTACCAAGTTTGTTCAGATACATGACCTTGACTTATATTCTAGGTCACAGGGGTCAAATATGTCTAAACCATTTAAACAACTTCTTCTTAATAACCAATAGGCCTAGGGCGCTTAAATTTGGCCAGTAACATGCTGGGATGAAGGGCTACCAAGCTTGTTCAAATAAATGACCTTCATCCATTTTCAAGGTCACAGGTGTCAAATGTCTTGAAATCTTCAAACAACTTTTCAATAAACAAAAGGCCAAGGGTACTGATATTTGGCCTGTAGCAATCAGGGCTACCAAATTTGTTCAAATGAATGACCTTGACCCACTTTCAACCTAATGTCATTGTTTGACATTCAAGGTCACACTGATATTCTGCCTGTAGCTGTATTTTAGTCGACTTTTAATTGTCAGATTTATACCAGGTGAGCGATGCAGGCCCATTGGACCTCTTGTTACTGAAAAAGGTAGAGGAAGTCTAACAGTATGAGAAAGTAAAACTTGATAAGGCTAGTTAAAGTAATTACTTGATTTAACCGGTAAATAAGGTTGGCTTAAAAGGCCAAGGTAACTGATAATTAATTATATATATGGTAAAATTTTGTCTCATGTGACATTGATGCTTTATTTTTTTCTTTTGGATGTATACAGCATAAATGCTGTAATAAGCCTAGGGGAACTTTAATAGATATGGGTTCAGGGCTTATTGCCAATAAATAGTCTGACCCAAAGCACCCTGCCTCTATCTTATGGATTATAATGTAAAATCTGTATTTTGATATGTGTTTTTATGTGCAGATTTTGACTTTGATAAGTGTGAATGCACTTTATTGTATTTTACACAAAGAAATTGCCATTTATTTTACAACAATTATGACACAAATTATTTCAACTTATATTAATAACTCTTGTTGGCCCAGTTGTTAGCGTGAGGGTGTTGGTGGGTAGGGGAGTGTTACTGCGCGAGGAAACCGGAGAAAACCCCTAAAGTCGGGCCGGTGACCCCATACATTTTCATATCAGATCTCTTTGATAATGTAAGAATGCAATTTGTAAACTTTGTTTTGTCCGAGGTTTAAAAAAGTCTTATGTGACAAAAGTAAAACTTTGACAAATTAAGGAAACCTTTGGTTTGACTGATGGTTTTACAGGATGAAGAAAAACTTGGTTTGACAGAAATTGGTAATCTGTACAGAACTTATCATCAGTCGATAATATTTACCATCACAGGGAAGACACTTCGGAGTCCTGAGTGTTCCGAGTGCTGTAATCTGTAGTCTGTTAAGTGTGAAGGCCAGCGCTGAGAGTATAAGGCGTGTCCGTATCTGTATTACTAGGGATTGGTTCAATACACAACACAACTATTGTTAGTCGAAACAATGTAACAATTGCCGGCGAGGTAAGAGAGCAGATACCAGAAAAATATAAATATCTGTTTGTGATAGAGATGATGATGATGTCATTGTCACCGAAATGTGGAGAGAGAAAAAAAATGTTAATGTTTGCTTCTTGCTCATGGAAACCAGAATTTTATTGACCATGTTTTTGTTTTATACTAGAAATATTGATTAATATACCATATTTGACCTAATAAATGCGCTAGTCCAATAAAAGCACCCCCTATATATCCTGTTTTCTGGTCCGAGAGTCCCTTCCGTTAACCAATAATTAACCAATTTACATAAAAAAGGCCACGATGGTGATTTTTTTAAGGTTTTTGGAAGGCTTTGCAATGATTTTCCTGATCGCTAAGTGCAAAGGGCATTCATTAGGTAGAATACAGTAAAGTCTCTGGCTCCACACTCTATGACAGTTAGTGATGTTTTTAATACAAACAGAAACTTAAAAACATCACTATGTCTATATATTAATATATAATGTTCACAGACATTACTTTGAGCTTAAACATTGTAACAGATGGTTGGATGTTTTGACCCTGATCATAAATCCTCCATTCCAAGTGAGATCATTAATTTAGACCTCACTTTTACAAAATAGAATCATTTTCGGAAATATAAATGACAGCCTTTTTAAAATGAAGAGTCCGAGAGCTCTGTGTTATACTTCCAATGAAAAGGATTTCTAATTTGTATTGTATTTTCTGACTTAACGTTGCTTGCCAATTTATAAAATAGAGAGTTACATACAAAGGATAAAAAACTTTTACTTTTACAATTTCCTTTATCACAGAAACATTTCTGTTGCTACAGGGGTTAGATGTTTGATATGTAAACACGTTTCTGCAATATAAATGTCAATAACTTCAAAATGCTCCCTGAAAATTAAGGAACTTGCAAGTATTAATTGTCTTTATATGAATATATAGGAAATATTAACAGAAACTTAACAAGAAAATTACTTATCGAGACTTGTACACAGTGGAACAGGGGTGGGACTACTATAACTGATATGTCATATTCTGCTGAACGTACACTGCAAAACCTTGTTCAGACGGTTCTCATGGACACCAGCACTCTGAGAACCATTTAAGTATAAAAGATAGCAACTTGATTATGTGACATTCCTATAAAAAATACATAAAAGCCAACGGTCTATAAACTGACATTTGGAAGAAGATAAAAACCTGTATAACATGAAATACCTGTCCTTTCTAATAACCTGTGTATAAAGGAGATTCTTAATAGCGAGCTGAGTCTGTAATAGACAGGTTTAATTCCAGATATAATGCCACGCAATGTTCAATGCCATATACAGGTCTATATGTGGTATAAAAATAGTTGAGTCTGTTATAGACAGGTTTTACTCCA
This sequence comes from Mizuhopecten yessoensis, assembly GCF_002113885.1. Taxonomy (NCBI): domain Eukaryota; kingdom Metazoa; phylum Mollusca; class Bivalvia; order Pectinida; family Pectinidae; genus Mizuhopecten; species Mizuhopecten yessoensis. Next base: position 645,233 of record NW_018406522.1, on the reverse strand, counting down.
GATATAATGCCAAACGATGTTCAATGCCATATACAGGTCTATATGTGATATACCTGCAACACCTTAACGTAAACAAACAGTAATTAAAGGTATATACACACCTACAGTATTGATTATAGCCTGACGATATGTGACCTTACACTGGTAGTAGACTCTGTATATCAGCCCTAGAGGTCGGTGTATAACTCATACATGTTCGTGATCAGCTGTGAAGTACTTGGATGTGTAAAATCATCGTTACGTCACCCTCATGTGTAATTAATTCTCCCACCACTTAATTGGACCGAGATATAAGTATACTTATTGGACTAGAGTCATATGAAACACTTGACGGATAGTTTTCTTCTAGGAAGAATTTCTGTGTCCAGGGAATTTTATATCGTTTCTGTGAGAGGTGGGGGAGTTAACGATGTGACTGATATTTTTTGTTGGAAGTCCCGATCTTTCGTAATGGTACTTCAGACACTTATATATTCACTATCAGCTGTAATATGGTATGATGTGATATGGGATTTAATAGAAAGTGTAGAAATTCGAAGTTTCACTGCATTACAATATTGGATTTTATAGTGAGGTTGGAGTTTTAAAATGTACTGTCTTAAGAAACAGGAACTCAAAGTAAGTTTGGAATTTTAAGCTGAACTGTAATATGATACAGGATTTAATTTAAAATCTGTTCTGTTCTACTTTGATGCAGGATTTTAAAGTAAATTTTGAATTCAATTAGCTTCATGAATCATTAAGATTGGATTTCACTTGGAAAGAATTTTAAAACTCTATGGTCTTTTTTTTCTGTGATATATATGGTTGTAGTAAACTTGGGTTTGTATCTGTGCTCAAGTATACAGTTTCCTTATGATGTTGGAATTCTTAGTTTTAAAGTTTGAAGTCTAAAACTGTGATGTGTTTTATAAATAGTTTAATTTTAAAGTTGTACTGATTAACCATTTCAGGGATGTTTTAGTTTACTATGAAGTAAGTTTGGAGTTATTCTGAAAGGTTTCGATGACAAGTATTATGTTGTACCCTTACCATAAATCAATTTTGGAGTTATACGTACATAACAGGTAGTTTATACGAGTCATACTGTCTGTAGTTTTAGTAGGATTGAAGTTCAAAGCTGTACCGTAACAGGAATTTGTGATTCAGGTTCAAATGAGATTGTGATATTAGCGTATAGTCATATAGGGCCCTAGCTGTCTCACAGTACCATAGAGTTAAAACTTTACTGTCTAGTAAACTGATGATAATACAGGAATGAGTTAAAAGGTCCCGCATTAGCCCCTTGTCTAGTTTATTGTCCGGCCGGCTTACCTATAGTTTTTATCATGTTGGGTGTATTTGTATGTTTGGAACACTAGTTGAATTAACACCGGGGTACTGTGATGTAACATAGCCCTGTGTTTGCTGACCACTGAGAGATTTTAGAGTGACCCCTGAGATTTGACCACTAGGAATGGACAGTACTGACCATAGTGGACCACTGATAAGTAATTATTTGTAAACATGGTGCGGTAATCAACTGCCCACTGATATAGGGAGGTCCAATTATAATTTGACCAGTTCCCTCTGTGAAGAGCTGGCTGCTGGCTCGTGGGGCTCGGGAGGAGTGATAGTGCCATGAACTTTCGGATTTGACCCCTGTCAAAACTTTTTCGCTTTCAAACACTTTCGCTTTTGGAGTATATTCGCCTCGACCATGCCATGCATCTGTGGTTGGAGAAAGCATGCTCGTAGAAAGGTACGTAAGATAAAATCCAGCATTTTATATTTAGGTATAATTTAGTAGGGGCGCCCTTATCAAGGTAATTTGTGTAGCTATCTAGTTTGTATTGGGAGAGTTATCAAGTTTATAGGCCAGAAAAATATGTAAACAAAATTGGCTCTCTGGGCTGTTCAGCCAGCCTTCTGTGGTAACATATCACACATTGGTTTTTACTAGTATTGCTCCTGGTCTACAAGTGGTGTGAAGTATGTAGGTTAGGGGAGGTAGGGGGGGGGGAGAGAAATTATTGAAATTGATGAGAAAAACAAAAATTGCAGCCAGGGGTGATGGCATCTTAACAACCTTCAGTGTAGTGGTGTAGTATATGTGGGAATCAGTTTTTAGAACGTAACCTACATATATGATTCATGTAGAAGGTTCTATATTAAAGATTGACACCTAGCTGTCTATGTATATACACATTATATAACCTATAGAGGGCTCCTAGGGTAAGCTTAAGGGAGATTTTCTGATTGAACTCTCCACTGTACAGTTATATTTATATGGAAGAAGATCATATCTGGAAAGAATGATGGAGATTAAAGGATCTCCCACCAGGAGTGAAAAACTGGGGGGGGGGTTAGTAGAAACACTGCTGCTCTTCCTATTTAGGTACATATACATGCTGTATTACAGTGTATTTTTACTTTAATTTACTCTCATAGGTACTTTTTGAGAGACCACCTGTCTATAGAGGTATCACTGTCTATAGAGACCACCTGTCTATAGAGGTATCACTGTCTATAGAGACCACCTGTCTATAGAGGTATCACTGTCTTGTAAGACCATCCTTCCTCTTTCCATATGTAAGGCCATTCTGTCTTAGTTTTCCACACTGTCAAGAGAGACACGCCCTGTCTATAGAGATCTCCTGTCTTGTTAGACCAGCTTTAATTGTCATGTTAGACCACCTGTCTTGAAATACTCTGTGTCAGAGAAAAGCCCTGTCTGAGCGACCACTCTGTGAATGAAGATCTATTGCTGAATGCCATCAATAAAGCTGCATTCTACCACTGTTGATAAAATCTACAAAAGAAAAATCTAAGAAACACATTGCTATTTGACAGAATAACAGTGTATTATGTCATAATTTTAGTTAATTTATGCAAGAAATACATTTAATTTTAGCATATTTGAAAAGGCAAAAGATTGTAAAGAAGGTGAAAGATTGCTAATTTCCCTCCAAAATTGGGAAACTTGACAAGTATGATTTTAAATCCCAGATATCTGGCTCCCAGTGAGTTCTAATTGTCCCTGTAATGGAACCACACCTATTGTCAAATCTGTTTTCAAAAACATTGAGATAGCTCCTCAAGTGTCCAGTCCAGACTATTGAATTTCAGGCTCCATTGCAGAATTAGGGAGGATTACAATATGTTGACCAGTAGTTAAAGTGAATGACCAGTCCAGCCCAAACCCAGGTCAGTGGGTTGGTCCAGAGATAACGGTCAGTTTGTTCCTATAGAAAAGTAAACATTAGCTTGACCACTCTAACCAGACACATTCCATTTCCACCCTGTATCTGTGCACATGAAACACAGGAAACCAAAGCCATGAAAACTTGAAATAGGTGAACAAACATCTGGTCACTTTTACTGGCTACAAACTGACCACGCTGACCATAATCAAAACCTCCTGTAGGTTTTCAGTTCAGACTTTAATGGGCCATTAAATTTACCGATGTCAAACTACCGAAACTGTAAAGGTTTGGTGCAGTTTTAAACATTGGTTCCTATGATGCCAATTATGTACTTCTCTATTTTCGAGTTTTAGTCCAGTATGACAATCTCCCTCGTTCTTTTCTGTTTGTCCTTCATTTTCTATCAGACTTCTTTTGAATTTGTCTTGGTAGAATATGGCATCCCATTTGGTCATATTACATATTATTCTGACCCTGACCAGGACCTAAGTCACTAGGAGTATTGACTCTGTGATACCCGTCTAAAGATTAACATCTCAGTAACATATTTCCTGTTGGAAATGGACAAGTTCTTTTGATAAATTACAAACATCGAATTAACATACAAATTAGTTTTAAACATATTTTATTGCCAAAATCTTTACATATAAAGGACATATAGAGTTGAGAATAAGTAAAAACAGCATTATATTAACAGTTTTCTTGATTAATAACTAAAGGGGGCTTCCCATCTCACATCAGTGTTTTACAATTTAAATGACATGAAACATTATGGCTATTCTAAGGTCACCTGATAGAGTCTCAGGGGGACCTGTTGCTCTATTATGATCCATCTTCATCTTTGGTTGTCAGTCGTCCATTGTGCATTATGATTTCAAATCTTAACTAAAATTAAAATCCTGTTAAATGAATTTCAATAAAATTTCATTGAAATATTTTGTAAATAGCCCAAACACAAGTATGTAATAATTCAGGTCCGTCAGATATCCAAGATGGCCACGTTGAAAATCTATTCTATGCATTAACTCCAGTTCTACTGAAGGTGTTTCAATGAAACTTCATAGAACTGTTTAGTACCAGGCCCTGTCTATGTGTTGTTATGTTTTGATTGGTCAGGAATCCAAGAGGCTGCCACAGCTGCCATCTTGTCCAGGTTAAAATGTTAGAGAAATTTCCAAAGTAGATGGAAATCTGAACATTGTATTCTTGTAACAATTTTTTTGTATTTAAAGAAGTCTTCCTATTTATATTCATAAAAAAACCATAAAATAAATTCAAAATTGTCGTTCAGAACTCTAGATCTATTGACAACAAGTTAACCCTTTCACCACTGTAGACCATAATGGACTCATCCAGATAAATGCATGGTAGAGTCTACTAAAGTTACATAGGGGTGAAAGGGTTAATGATGTTTTAACATGGTTTGGGCTGGTTTCTGTTATAGCTTGTACCACTGTTGATATCATATAGCAGCTACCTAAAGGTACAGTGTATTACATACATTGGAAACATTAAGACTCACATATTTTATTTTCGTTTTAATTCTATATTAATATGAACAGTTCAGTTAACATAATTCTCAATATTTTTTTTTAAATTTTGTATTTTTCAGTAATAGAATTTACATCAAAATTCAGAAATAAATTAAGAAATTATTGCTTTATTTACAATTCACTGAATAGAAATTGATGATTAAGGCTTGATGTCATGTGAAAGTGACTAAATTTCCGTTGAATCACAAAAAGGGTATTTTTGTAAAATTTTATAAGTGTAGACAAGTTATTGAAGATTTAAAAATAATCATTAAATTTCATAAATCGTCCAATGTGTCGTATGCGTCCTGGTATGAAGGCGTACTTTTCTTAATTCCTGTTAATTGATTGGCCGATGGTTTTCTGTATTTGTTTTTCTGACGAATCATATCCTATATTTAGAATTTAAGTGATGTAGGCCATTTGAGTATACAAGTGGATATATCCTGTAAAAGATTACATTCATATACACACAAATATTTCTCATCACTTTAAATGTTCAGAGTGTCAAACATTCTCATTCAGTTGTTCTTGTGGAGATTATATAAAGGAAATACCATTATAAAATGAAAGCTTACACACTATGACCAATCACACAGTTTAGAATGGCCAGGATATTTTAAGGATCCCCGTACCACTGCCAAAAACTGAAACTACACAGCGGAAACTGTTTTTTCCAGCACGGCTATAGCTTTGATTAATCTTTTTGGAAAATAAATCATAAAGCATCCCTTTCGGGACTTTTATGATGAAATAAAATATTACCAGCAAAAGTGTTCTGAGTGTAAACCTCAGCGGAGCTAGACTCGGATTAAAATTCTGGACTTTCGATTGTTTTACTATCGCTCTAACTGACTGCTACCAGATGAACAGAATTGTCATATATTTTTGGCCCAACTGTGCTACAGTTATATCTAAAATTAGATTAAGGGGAGGTTACTGTGTATAAGAGAAGCTACAGTTAAGTGGGACAGGTACCCTTAATACAGACGACCAGCCCATGGTGTGTGGGAGTTTTGTGACTGTGCACTCATAAACTGTGGAATCATTGAGTGTGTGGTCTTATTTCAAAATAAAATCCTTCCCCACCCCCCAACCTCCCCCAACATGGCTTAATATGCCCATTTTGCATGTAGCTACTATAGTTATCCTTTGATAAGCCCATGCTTGGTAATAAGCCCATGCTTGGTAATAAGCCCACCAGTTTTGTATCAGATTTAACAAACCAGGATCACTATCAAGACTATGCAACCTTTGTTTATGCGTGATAATGTTCAGGAATCAAAACTAACTGTCTGTTCATCTCTTTCTTAAAGTTTTTCTTAAAGGCCTAGAAACCATGGCTACACATGTTATAGTCCCTCAGTTTACACCATTTCTGAGGATTTACTCATTCATCCCTGAAGACACATTTGAAATCTTCCAATTCCAATGGTTGGAATAGTTCATTATGACATTTCAGGGGTGAATGAGTTAAAACCCATTGGCTTGTAGAATGTACCATATACTGCGATTGCACACACAGTGTTGATTTACCACCCCAGGGCCCCTTCCCACCCCTCATTTGAAGACTGGAATGACAGGGGTAGTTACAAATACACACTACCTGTTCAGCCCCTTTCTGAGAACTATAGAACCCCAGGGGTAGTTACAAATACACAATACCTGTTCAGCCCCTTACTGATGACTATAGAACCCCAGGGATAGTTACAAATACACAATACCTGTTCAGCCCCTTTCTGAGGACTATATAGAACCCCAGGGATATAGTAACAAATACACAATACCTGTTCAGCCCCTTACTGAGGACTATAGAACCCCAGGGGTAGTTACAAATACACAATAGCTGTTCAGCCCCTTTCTGAGGACTATAGAACCCCTGGGGTTGTTACAAATACTCAATACCTGTTCAGCCCTTTTCTGAGGACTATATATAGAACCCCAGGGGTAGTTACAAATACACAATACCTGTTCAGCCCCTTTCTGAGGACTATAGAACCCCAGGGGTAGTAACAAATACACAATACCTCTTCAGCCCCTTTCTGAGGACTATAGAACCCCTGGGGTTGTTACAAATACTCAATACCTGTTCAGCCCCTTTCTGAGGACTATATATAGAACCCTAGGGGTAGTTACAAATACACAATACCTGTTCAGCCCCTTTCTGTGGACTATAAAACCCCAGGGGTAGATACAAATACACAATACCTGTTCAGCCCTGTTCTGAGTACTTTATAGAACCCCAGTTTTTTTTTAACATAACATACAGTTGTTACATATGTGATTGCAACATACATATAAGTAACATGCTGTAGTCACACACACATACAACATATATTAACCTCCTTTCTGTGGGCTTGAATCCCTGGGCTTGTTTTTAATTCTATATGTAGTTACATAAGCTTACTACTTCCTTATCTCCTTCTGGGGACTACAACTCACGTGCTTCTAAAATTTAAAAAAGATTTTGACTCACTCAGAAATACTCAGAAAACCCTCCACTTTTCTGGGAAGCATTTCCCTTTTGAAGAGATCTAAGATAATTGAAGTAATGATTAAATGAAATTGAAGGGAATTTCTGCTCGGGGATTTTTTTTAGATAAAAATCTGGGATATGTTGTTGGCTGGATGACATGAAGTAAAAAAGAATCTTCCTTTGTTATCGCTAATTAAAATTCCAGAATTTGTCAATTGCATTACTCAAAGTATTGATGTTGTGTGGATTTTTTGGAGGAAAAAAAACTCAATTCATTTGAAAAATTTATAATATTACTACAATTTCAACAGCATTACTTAATTGAGGGAGTGAGGAATGACTGCATGTTTTATTACTTTCATTGCAATATTTTCTCACTTAGTATAATATTGAGATTGTCTCATAAAAAACGACTTTTTAGACCATGCTATCACTTTAGAATTGAAGAAATCAATAGACCATATCCCTAATGATTTATCAACAACCAGATAGTCAATAAGTCAGAGGAAAGAGAATGAATAACGATAAAGAAAATTTAATAGAATTTCTATACATTCTTTTTTATCACCGAAATTGGCGTGGAAACATGTAGGTAGGTTCCACTTCTGGAAGTCTGGGGAGTTAGAAAGCCACATGTAATGGCTGTATCTCCAGGCGTTACGGCAGAGAGACAAAAGATAAGTTGTGTGAAACAAACATTTTACGACCCTTTGGTTGTCGTGACAACCATTATTTAGCGCCATCTGGGGTATTATGTCACAATATTGTTTCTGTCAAAAAATGTAGTCAGTAAATTTGATTAACTCCTTATTTTACTGGAGGCCATTTTGTTATGATAAGGATAGGCTAATGAGAGGCAAGGGATTCTAATGTAGTCAGAATCAAGATATATAGAACCTTGGTCAACTTGATCATATTATAATTCAAATATTTAAATCTTGATCTTCGAATTAAAATACAAGAAATATTGGTTTTGGTGTGTTTCTTAACTGAGAAGATGGTTTTGAATTACAGACCATGTATGTTTTAATTTTGATATTTATGAAAACATTACAGGTTTGAATTTTACTGTTATGTATACTAAAGCTGAGTATGCTTGACAGAAACGGATCTAGGACTCATTTGTATAACGTCTAGTTATCTTAATATGATGTAGAGTCGTTTTAACCAATATTTTGAAGATTTTGTTTTGTTTTGTTATTATTATGGAAAATATTTTTCTGAAGACATTTCATCGCATATATAATTATAATGATGAATCAGGTTCACTACAGTTAAAATAAAAATGAATTTAAGAGGAGATTATTCCAGTATGTATGAAAATGTACAGTGGAGCTCTCTAGTGTTTGGCCAGTACGTGTAGTGGGACAAGAATCTTTAACTCATTCACCCCTGAAGACACATTTGAACTCGCCCATTTCAAAGGTTGGAATAATTCAAAATGAAATTTCAGGGGTGAATGATTTAAAGAGAAAAGATGAGCAGTATGTTGTAAATATTTTATCTGTATTGTACTTGTGGTGTGTGGTGTAGCACATCTCCAACTGTATCAGACTCGCATACAGTATCATAGTGGTGTAGGAACAAAACATTCCTACGCTGCAGGTCACATAAAACTAGGACCCCAGGGACAGTCGATGTCTCTAAGGGACCTGGCCCTGCCCGAACAGCCTCAACAGCATGCTAGAGGCCTTTCAGGGCACGTGTCGGAGGTATTTTTATGTGGTGTGTTGGTTCAGCGGAGTCCATTGTTTCCTAATGAGGCATTCTTGGAGAGTTGTGGGAATGAATGAATAGAATTAATGGTGGTTCCATGGGTTTTCTGCCAAACCAGTCTGACCAGGTGATAAAGTTAAACGTTGGTTAGCACGTAAATGATTTCCAATTTCCTAAAACGTGTGATAAGTCACGCATTTAGTTTATGGTGGGTTATATATATATATATATACAGATATACAGGAAAGTGACACTTTGGTAAAATACTTCCTTACAGTGTAGTGGTAAGTTTAATAATCAGTGTTTGTGGGAGGAATACTTATTTAATACTCTACCTGGTTTAATACAATATTGTACAGCCACAGATACAAAAGGTTTTGGTGAAATCAAGCTCTGCTAATTGACCACTGTTTGATCATCACTGATCCTAACCGATCCTCACTGATCCTAACCGATCCTCACAAATCCTAACCGATCCTGACCGAACCTAACCGATCATCATTATCTGATCTTCCTGCAGTCTTGTTTCATATACCAAAGAAATTATAGTGTGGCAGATTTTAATTTTCAGTAGGATATTTCTGTCGCCTTCTAGCTTTGCGCTAGAGGGAATTTCCCTTTAGCTCAGTGGTAGAGCGTCCGACTAGGAACCGGAGATCGAGGGTTCGATCCCCGGTGGAAGCACACTATTCTCTTTCTTGTTACAAATGGTGTCTGTGGCCCTTCCTGTAGTGACAGGGAGTACGTTAGAACATGGGTTGTGGTGTCAGAGGGCGAACACATTTTAAAAGGTTGGAGTAGTGTAGCAGGGTTCAATTGTACATTAGGATTAAGGTCGCCTCCTAGCTTAGAGCTAGAGGGAATTTCCCTTTAGCTCAGTGGTAGAGCGTCCGACTAGGAACCTGGAGATCGAGGGTTCAATCCCTGGTGGAATCCCACTATGCTCTTTCCTGTTACAAATGGTGTCCGTGTAAAATGTTGGTGCAGCTTGCTTTGTTGTATCAAAGAGGAGGAGGAGGAGGAGTAGGAGGAGGGTGGTGGTGGTGGGGGTTGTGATGGAGGTTTCAAGAACAGAACTGATGAAAATAAAAGTCTACCAATAAGAGCAGCAGGGTGTTGGCTAGGCTTTTTTTGAAGTCAGAGATTTCTAGAGAAAAAAAGGAAAAGTAATGTTTTTTTAACATCAATTGGCAGACAGAAGAAGTAGGATAGGCGTGGTTGTTTTACATACTAACTCACCGGACCCTTAACCCCAAAACCAGCAATTATCCTGAAGACTCTCATGGTCTTACAGATACTGGTTACCAGATTGTTTCAGGATTTGTTGCTTCATCTTCTTTATTTCATTATGGAAATGCAGCAGTGTTGAGATTAACTCATTCACCCCTGAAGACACATTTGAACTCTTCCAATTCAAAGGTTAGTATAGTTCATTATGAAATTTCAGGGGTGAATGAGTTTTAAGACAGTGNGGGGGGGGGGGGGGGGGGGGGGGGGATTCTGCATGCTCAAAATAGAAACATTAACAGAATGTATATATATATCCACCCTAGAGAAGAAATAACCCTTTAACATTACATATTTTTAGTTGTTCTTTCAGATGAGATCATTAGATCTTAGAATATAGGAATAGTTTAGATAACTCTGGCTGAAACTACCAAATAAAAGGGTCTAAAATCGGGAGTCTCCCTCCCAAATACGGAGAGTTGGCAGGTATGTTTAATACTGAACAAAAATATACTTCATATCGTAAGATATTAGGTGACCTTAAATTCAGTGAAATATTTCATTTTAACAACAAAGATATTGACCTCACCTGCCTACTATAAGAGCAATGTCCAGCATAAACAGCTATTATACAACATCTATTGATAAGGTTATAGATAAGCGTTGAAGGGTCGATCTCGCCGCTAGGATAGTACACCATTTTTTAATTATTGATGCGTGTATATGGAAATCAATTAACCAAAGGGTAATGTTTGCTTACATCAAAGATATGCCTTGCATTGACCGTGGGTCAGTCAGAGTTGATTTATAATTTACTGTGGTCAGTTTTGGACCTTACCTGGACACTGACCCTTGTACAGTACAAATTGCTGAAAATGTTGTTAGCTTATGGTTTAATTTCATATGGACCTTATATTTACCTGGATCAATAGCACAAATAATTCAAAGTACTGTTAGCTTAAGTATGATACAGTGGTCTGGATTGGTGTTTCAACCTGGACACAATTGTCACCTACATCATTATACAGCACAAAAATGACTCAAAGTAATGTTAGCTTACAACAATCTGTAGTAACTAGTTTTGGATAGGAACAAAGTCATGGTTTTGTTGATGACTTTTAAATTACTGACTGTGGTTTTTTTAAGTAATTTTTCGTTTGGGTGGTAACACAACAGTGCTAGATATAGAAATCAACAGACCGCTGTCCAGAATGAAATCATCATAGACTGACCACTGTCCAGATCGAAATCATTGTAGAATCATCACAACCTGACCGATGGCCAGAGTAGAATCATTATAGACTGACCACTGTCATGTATAGATTCATTTTTGACTGACCAATGCCCAGTGTAGTTTCATTACAGACTGACCACTGCCCAATGTAGTTTCATTACAGACTGACCACTGTCCAGTGTAGTTTCATTACAGACTGACCACTGTCCAGTGTGGAATCATTGTAGCCTGGAACCATATACTGACCAATGTCTAGTGTAGATTTATTACAGACTGACCACTGTCCAGTATGGAATCATTGACTTGAGCTGGACATATAGCACTAAATCAATGGAGCATGATGTTAGAGTGGACAAGAGCTGGTTAGACTATAATAGAGAGTGGAGTTGACAGTCTGAAGAGACAATTACTAAAGATTGATTGGTCAGGGAATTAATTCCTGGCTCTGAGCAGGTTATACTACTGGTGTTAGGTTTCATGTATGGAGGGGGGGGGGGATGATAAACAGATATTTGTGTTCCTACCAGTTTAGTTTGTGATGGTAGTCTGGTGTTTATGTTAGATTATGGGAAGGATTCATAACCATCCTATGACAGAATGTAAATACTGCAAACTTAAATTTGATCTTTTGAACTCAGAGCTTGGTTCCAAGTCCCAGTGAAAGAAGGGAGTATAGGATATCAGGTGGGGGCAGTGGCAGGGGTCTAATCTGACAGGCTGCCAGCTCTCCTGTAACACAGAGGCGCTGGTATAGCTGACACCTTAGTGAGGAAACCATGGTTATAATGAGTTGTTTGACAGAGTGCAGTAGCTTGACTTTGTACATATTGTTGATAAAAGGACATAAAAATAAAAAGGGTAGCTATAAGTTCTTAACGTACATTTGTTTATTTAAACCTGTCTAAACCAACCATCACTGGGACTGATATGTCTGTTCCCTTTTAGCAGATTTTCTTATCCTTTACATTACTACAGGGCTGTTCAATGAAAGGAATTAATATAACATGAGTAAAAAGCAGGATGTATAGGAAATTCTGTTGATAGCTATATATCTTTAAAAATTAGAAGCTTCCTTAAAGTAAACTATACAGGATTTCATAGACGTTTCCAGCTACAAGTTTATCCCCTAGTTTTTTTTCTTAAAATTCAACATTCTATATAGAGGGAGGAGAGGGGAGGAGAGGGGAGGAGGGGGGGGGAGAGAGAGAGAGAGAGAGAGAGAGAGAGAGAGAGAGAGAGAGAGAGAGAAAGAGAGAGAGAGGGAAGGCAGTGTAAGAATTTCAAATTCCATGGGTCTGTATATATATAGAAATGCATAAAGCGTGTATATCTAAGAAAAGATTATATTTATCAAGGGATTTGGGTTATGCAGGGCTCAGTTTAGGCAGGTTTTATTGTTGTGATATAAAGTTTCAATATCATTCTCATTTTGAAAAAAAAAAAATCAAATATAAGGAAACGGGGAAATCAAGTAAAATTGGAATTTTATTAAAAAAGGGTATATTTTATAGTTGGTAAAGTCTTTTTTCTTCAAAGTCTGCTCCAGAAATTTAACCACCATGCATGGTGTATCCATATTGGAAATAAAAACTTAACCCTTTCACCCCTATGTAACTTTAGTAGACTCTACCATGTATTGATCTGGATGAGTCCATTATGGTGTACAGTGGTTAAAAGGTTAAATAATACAAGTGTCCCTCTCACCACCAAATAACCAACTGTACAGATCTTAGCTGAGCGAGACATCTGTTGAGACTCAGGGTCCCCAACTTAATCAGAGTTCAATTATATCTTCATTTGATTATTTGCCATTTTGAATATTTCTATATATAAAGATTTTCTTTTCTTTTTAGTTAACTGAAATCTTTTGAATTTTGTAAATGCCAGTGGGTTGTCGATCGTGACTGTTTCTAAAGTCTCCCCTGGTGGTGGCTTACCGTTGTTTTCTCTCGGGTTAAAATCTGTGAGTGACAGTTAGATTAATTATCTCCCCTGAGTGGATCAGTTACCTCCCCTGAGCGGACATCTCCTGTCACTTTTGCCATCGAGATATAATTGGGTGATTAACACCAGTGACAACAAGAACAGGTCTGATACAGGGACAAAATCATCCTAATTATATCAGAGGCTCCTTATTTTCTTAGAAATTAGCCATAAATCTTCCTCATTCCTCAGTTCAGTTCCTTGAGCATTTTGTAAATCTCAGCTGGATTCTTGTTACAAAGGACGAGAATTAGGAACCTGTCAAAACTGACTATCAAGTGGATCTCTCATGAATATTATCAAGTAATTAAAAATTAATATACTTCAACTTAATGATTTATTCATATTTTCATCTAAAGGAATGATTACGCTCTCAAAAGGAGCAGTTATGATCAATTTTTGTTTTCTTTCAAAAAAGAATGTCTTTGTTTTTGTATTGTTAGCGGCCCATTGTTAAGTCCACTAACAAGAATGAAATTCATTTCCAATAGTTCTTTTCATATTGGAATACATTGGTTTAAAAAAAAAAATGGAAATTTTTGCTGCATAAAACATATGTAAGTCATGATCATATAACAGATGTCTGAACAAAATAAACCATGCCTTTGAGAGTAATATGATTTAACCCTTAAACGAAATCTGTAATTAAATTTTGTTTTTTTGTTTTTCAATAAACTACAGTGACAAAACGTGTTTTTTTACATATTAGATGTAATCCACCTGAATAATGTAACGGAAAATTAAAGTAGTTTACTGTTCATTAATATAGTGATTTTCTGTGTGAGTCGTGTAGATTTTTTGTTGTAACTCTAGATATCTGAGAATTCAAATCAGAGGAAAGATTTAAAGTGTTAGTGTCCCCTTAACTTTGATATTGATTAATTTTATCTTTATATGAATGTAAAATGTGATTAATCCGCCATCATTTTTTATCGGGTCAGGTTTTTACTAAACGTGAAACCAGCCCTTTTTCCATCATTATCTATTGTTTTATGATATGACTGGTGTGACACTATCAGATGTGTTAGGGTTTTCTCTTGGCTGATAAATGTGTCGATGTCACATCAACCATGTGTATCAACATTTTTGATTGGATGATGATAGAGTACATGGCATTGGTTGACACACAAATTGGTCGGCCATTGCCATTGGTTGAGATCTTCTGGGAGATGGTAACAATAATCTGAAATTCCTTGACACCTTAAGTACAGTTCTGGGAGATTTTTAGGAAAATGGCATTAATTATGCTGTCATTTCTGGAAACAATAAAATTGAAATACCAAATAGTTTCACACACAAGTTATTCCTAGAACGTTTGGGAGAATTAACATTTACTGTTCCTGTCGTGGTAGAATTAACATTTACTGTTCCTTTCGTGGGAGTTGGCACTGTTTGTTTTTTAGTAAACATTTATTCCGGAATAATTTGGCATATGTGTCAAACAATCTATTTACACGCTTCTGAAACTGTCAATTTATGTAAAATTTGATAATATTCCCTTCCATGTACTCACGAACTCCCTCCAAACTTATTTACTATTTGTAAAACTCTCCATCTTCGCAATACATAATTCACCTTCTGTCAGTCCATCGGTTTTGGTTGCCGTTTCAAAGAGTGTACGATTCACCGAATGTAAAATCAACTTTTTATATCTTTCTTCCAAAAAATAAAACGTACCAAAAACTGAAAAGCCCACTGGACTTACTGTTATTGAAGGTAGTCCAACCAATCCCTTGCTGTGATTAGGAATTGAAAAGTTGGTTTTGTTTCAAATTTATGTTGTAACCTGTATATTCATTCAAAGACAATCATATACTGAGGGGCCGTGGTGGCCGAGTGGTTAAGGCGTCTGACATTCTGCTACCACTAGCCCTCCACCACTGGGTCGCGGGTTTTGAGGCCTTCGCGGGGCAGCCTCCAGGTACTGGTCGAAGGTCAGTGGTTTTTCTCTTGGAACTCCGGCTTTCCTCCACCACCAAAATTTGGCACGTCCTTCAATGACCAAAGCTGTTAATAGGACGTAAAACACAAACAAACCAAACTTAAGTCTTCTTTAAATTACTCCATACCATGTTGCTGAAAAGTATTCCTTTTTTTCACTGACCTATTCTAGAAAAATGTCAAAACATTTTGGCGAGCTTATCCCCGATCAAAGGCTCGATATACCCTAGTGTAGTGTAGTAATGTAACCAATATCATGGCTGGTAGCCCAGTAGTTTGGGGTTGGATGGCGCACCGGGACGTCCCATATATGGCGCCAGCCTCTTTGGGTTTCTTTATATAGCATTTATTTTCCTGGACCTCACCCCACTCTTCAGACACATGACCAGCTGACGTGCTAACGTTAGCTGCCCTTTTCGCTGGTGTACCTACTGACATTTCAGGGATGAGGACACAGGAGGTAGCCCAGTGGATGAACTCCCTGTTTTATAACAAAGAGGTCCTATGTTCAAATCCGCATAGGAGGGATATGTTAATGTGTATTCAAGAAAGAAAATTACTATGAACTTGTTTCTTTTGCAAGAATAAATCTTTAAAATCTGTAGAAAAGGGCAAGTGCTGGAATCCCATTCCGAAAAGAGCCAAATAAATTGGAACTCTTTTACTTTGGAGATAAACACAGAGTGCTTAGGCCTCGATCACCACCTTAATGAGATCTTTTTGAATAACATAGGAGATCTGAGATGACAAAAGATGAAAGTTTAAAAGAAACTTATGTAATTATAGTACTGGACACCTAAGAAGATGTATTGTGTGTGTGGTTTTGTTCAGCAGAGAAACAAGACTACCCGACATTTACGTAATGTGTTTATAATGATGATGCATAATTTAATGACGTACGTATCCAGTTTCTACCAGGATGCATTTTTGTTTTTTTACCTGAATTAGATAACAAAATAGCCCAGTGGTATATTGTATTATATTTCAAAAGATTTTGTCAGCGAAAAAAGTGTACATGGAGAATTTATCTAGCCTTTTTATCTGACCTGTATCATTACCATCAATTAGTACTTCATAATCATTGATACAAGATAAAAAAAAAAATGCATTTTTCTGTCAGCAGAAATTTAAAAGGAAACATTTTCATTGAAACAGATTTTAATTTTACTTAAACTACATCATAGAACTTAATATACATTAGAATGTTTTACTGTATTTAACGAATGTATAATGTACTAATTAGCTGGTATTTGAATTAAAGTGCGCAGGTATACCTGTAATACTGTTCTGTTATTGTACCTGTAATGACAGGACTTTAAATCTGATACAGGTAAAAATCAGCGTACCTGTCATTCGATCAAACAGGTGCCGATTGTGTTGACCTTGTTCTTATAAAAAAGCATTCCAACGTTGATGTCTTAACAAAAAAAATGCTATCATACACAACCAAATGTGTTTTCTTGATTGTAATTGACACACATATTATGATAACGATTTCATAGCGGTGTTTTACAAGTGTGATAGAGTTTCAGAAAAAATGTGAAGAAAAGATCCTATCTTTTAACTAATCATGTACTCTAGCTTCTCAAAGTGAACCAACGGCTTTCTGAATCACTTTTTGAACAGATTGTTATCTGGGTTTTTTTCTGTATTTAAAATGCATTTAAAAAACTACAAATGCATCTAAAAAACTAGTTTTGAGTGTCCAAATACAATGGCTTGTCAGAACAATTCCTTCTTAGTGATAATCACGTTACCTAATTGTGATATGTCGAGTGTTATGTACAGATTTTAGCTCTTTTGGTATCTATTCATGTTTAAAAAAAAATTAAAAAAATCAATATTTTAATATCAGTTACAAACAATGTTTAAAATGAAAACAAGAGAATTTCTGTAGATAAGCAAAGCATTACAGATAAGAAGATCACTACATCATGTATTTATCAATAAACGTTGATATAGCCGGAATATATTCAGATTGAACCACAGACTCCTAGCTGGGATATATTTATTGTGTACAGGATTGAACAATAAACTTTCTGGTAATTTTGAATAAATTATTTGTACGCCATTTAATTATTTTCAACTAAAGATAATTTATTGAAGGAAATAATCATTTATAAAATATTCAAAACAATTCTCAACATTAAATTGTATTTTAATACACTACGATCATTACAGTCTTTGTTCCAAGGGAGATAACTCTGCTGACACTTGTGAAGACCAAATGAAAAGTACATAAAATCAAACGGCATCAGTTTCTCCATGAATGGTTGATGGCACTTTGATGAGATTCACTTTCATTTGATAGGGTCATTATTTACTTTTATGGACGTTGGAGAGCCCAGTGGTCAATGAATTTAATTTCCGTGTGACATTAACCTAAGACTAGGGAGTTGTCAGGAGGTCATCCCTGGTCTAAAACAATGCAGGCAGTTGCCGGGTAACCTGACTGGACTTTGTGTTATTTTAGAGGGTGGACACATGGCTGGACAGTGTGATGGGGGTCAAGTTGTTGGTCAGATGTCCAGGGGGTTGTAAAATGTGCATCAGGAAATCAAACAATTTGGCTAATTAGTATGGCTGGACATGCATCGCACACAGCAATATAATACCCCACTGCTCAGCACATGCAGGTTCCCATGTTATAATTCTGCCACTTAAAACGTGGAGTGTGTCTAGTGACTGGTGACATTCTCACTTTACAACAATCTCTAATCCCTCTTCCCTTCTCTCTATCCATCCTATCCTGGTGATATTGTCACTTCACAACACTTTCCCTGTCCCTCTTTCGTTCTCTCTCTCTATCCATCCAGTCCTGTCCCAGTAGTGGTAGATATTTCTGGCTGGTGATATTGTCACTTTACAAAAAAACAACTATCTTATGTCACTTCATAACAATTCTCCCCAATCTATCTGTCCTTATTCCCTTAACTTTCTCCCTCTCTTGTTCTCTCCCTCCACTCCCATCCAAATAAGTATGGAGTGTGTCTAATGGCTATAGTGACATTCTCACTAAATAAAAATTCTCTCCCTCCCTATCTCTCCTTAATTTTCCCTTTACTTCTTTACTCCTCTCTTCTTCATTCTATCTCCCTCCACTCTGGTCCTAACCTAATGATTATTGAGGGGATATAATGGCTGGTGATATTGTCAGTTCAATTTCCCCCTCCCTATCAAATTTACTTATCGATCCTGTCACCCTTTCTTCCTTCCTTCTCTCCCACCACTCCTCTCCTGTTAATTATGGAGGGTGTCTAATGGCTGATGTCACATCACATCATTTCTCCCCTTCCCTATCTCTCTATCTTCAGTTTACTTCCTTGCTCCTATCTTTTTCCTTCTTTCTCTCCTTCCACTCCTCTCCTGTTAATTATGGAGGGTGTCTAATGGCTGATGTCACATCACATCATTTCTCCCCTTCCCTACCTCTCTATCTTCAGTTTACTTCCTTGTTCCTATCTTTTTCCTTCTGTCTCTCTCTCACTCCTCTCCTGTTAATTATAGAGGTTGTCTAATGGCTGATGTCACATCACATCATTTCTCCCCTTCCCTACCTCTCTATCTTCAGTTTACTTCCTTGTTCCTATCTTTTTCCTTCTGTCTCTCTCTCACTCCTCTCCTGTTAATTATGGAGGGTGTCTAATGGCTGATGTCACATCACATCATTTCTCCCCTTCTCTATCTCTCTATTTAGTTTACTTCCTTGCTCCTATCTTTTTCCTTCTGTCTCTCTCTCACTCCTCTCCCCACTACTTATGGAGTGTATCTAATGGCTGGTGACAAATAATGTTACAGTTCTTCACAACAGTTCTTCCCCTCCTTATCCCACCTTAATATTTTCTCTACTATCCCCCTTTCTCCCCCTCCTTATTCTTTCCTATCCCTTTTTCCCTTCTCCTCTTCCTTATCCTTCCTAATTTTTCTCTCCTTCTCTCCCTTCTCCCCTTCCATATTCCCTCTTATTCTTTCCCCTACTTCCCTCCCTATATATCCTTCCTTATTCTTTCGTCTACGTACTTCTCATCCCTTTCTTCTTTCTTCTATCTTTCCACTCCCTTTACACCTATGGCTGTTGTCCCCTACCATAAAAGGCTTGTTCCTCCTCCTCTTCCTCCTCCTCCTCCTCCTCCTCCTCATCCTCCTTCTTTTTCTTCTCCCTCCCCCTCATCCTCCCCCTCATCCTCCTGCATTTAGTGAAAGCTATGTGCACATAATGACCCACATGCACTTGCATGTGATTCATATCAAGTCTTTGCTTTTAAATATTCTTGCTTGTATGTAGGTACACTTGGTGCAATAATTTATCCTTACTTTCATCTTTTAGTGATTTCTATCCAAGTAGGATTAGATTTTAATAGAATATTACATAACCTTATATTATAGTTGGGACAATATAAAAACATCAGCCCACTGTTTGGTACGTTGCTATTACGGCTGTTCTATCGGCTGTTCTATCGATTGTAAATGTTCAGTTTCTGTGCAGTGTCCTGATTTCAAATTGTAAAGATTTTGATAATTTTCATGTCTTATATCTGGACATAGAGATTTACAATTTATTTTTTTACAGTGCCCAGATTTCACATTTGTGAGTGGAGATTTCAAAAATGTCCAGATTTCACATTTGACATTTTTCAGACTTTAACTGTGTCCAGGTTTTGATAGTACACACATACAGCAAGATTTCAAAATTCAATAATATCCAGATTTTTATAGTACAAAGATTTCATACTTTGATATATGCTATCAATATTTTGATAGTGTTCAGATTTCACATTTTGACAGCTGTCCATGATTTGATAATTCCCAGATTTGACATTGATTATAGCAATGTTTAGATTTTGATATTGTCCAAATTTTGGGAATCACAATTGTCAATCAAATAAAAAGTAACCTGGGTGCTCCGTGATTTGGAAAAATAGAAAATTACAGTACTTCTCACACTTTCAAAGAAAAAGGCATAACAATTTTATTTTACAAAGAAATCCGTAAATTAGGGTGAAGGAATCAGGCAATCGGACCAGAAAAAGGCGAGAGAGTACTTATAAATAGAATGGGTACTTTTTAGTTTGAGTACAGTAACATAACTACACTCAATGCAACTATATTTGTATTTATGATATTTAGGTTCCTTCACTTACACAAGGGAAGTAACTCTGGTGAATATTTTTGTATAACAAATATTTTGTCATCGATTCATTAAGAATTTTTTCTAATTTGCAAAACAAGAAAACAGAAACTTTATAAACAATTTCTTTTTATAATTACGAAAAAGGTATTTGTTATTATTGTGCTGAGTTTGCGTAAGATAGTTCTGCCTTATGTTAGCAATAAACGTATCTGTCACAGCTGTCTCGTTATACAATCAGAAACTATAAACAGGTGAAAATAAGTGACAGGTAAATGGAAAACCCACTTGAAACTTGCATTGTTTACCTGCTGAAGTAGGTAGACAGTGTATTGTTAGAGACAGGTACGAGTTATGTGGGATTACGAGGTCCCTAAAGCTTAGGTTATGTCATAATATTGGACAGGTGTGTACGATCTGTGTACAGGTAAAAACATAATCACGGATTTACTATATAAATATTAGGATTATTTTTTATATTCAAACTCTTCATTTTTTTTAAAATGATTGTATAAACTTCCCATTTCAGTCCATTAGACCGAGTTAAAAGTGCAATAATTGTTTCAAATTGGTATTATCTTGACGTCGAGTTGTTTACGATACGTCACATTTCTATAATTTTAAACTAAATTTTTCACTTAAGAATTTCTGACGTTCAGGTTGTTTAATGATGTTTACCCGACAGAGCAATTATTTAACAATAGAGCTGTTCATAAAGTGTTCAACTTAATTTTATTTGAATGTGTAATAAACTGGCGTTAATAATTTGTGAAATGACTATTTGGTTTGAACATACATATAGTGTCAAGGCTAATAAGTTATACCTACAAATGAACTTCTGTACTCTTGTGACATTGACATTTTAATTCACTTCATGATCACAGAGTGTAGTTTGATGGATTGTCAGGATGAAAATACGTAATTTTTAACCTATTTATCAATATTAGCCTAATTTTCAAAGAGCCTATGTGTACCTTGTGAAAAATTAGGTTTATTATTACGGACAATTCATGTGTACAGATTTTTTTAACCTGGATATATTTTCATTCAGACTATATAGGTTAATTATACCAACAAACTTTTACCTGTATTACTTACCTTTAACCTCATAAACCTATNTCTTTTTATGATGTAAAACGATATTCGTTAAAAAACTTAAGTTTTGATCTGTGCTGCACTGCTGTTTTGAAAGTTTAAATGATTTACAAATTGACATACAGTGTCTTTTATACAAATACTGAAAGGGAATACGAAAAATATCCTTAAACTTTACTATCTGGTTTCTTGTTTCTCACTTGATAGTGTTGAGTAGGCTGTTGACAAAGTTTAAGGTATACCTGTGCCCCTTGAGATGGCCCCTCCCCTAACCACGTGTGATAAGTTTAGCCTGGTATTTTACCTGTGTCGAGTCAAGGTAGACCAGGTAGATTTTCCGCCCAGCCACACACCAATCGGCCCAGGGCCAGAGTAAACATTCAACCAGAGTTACATACAGACAGCTTCGGAACACTTTGGCTCCGAACACATTTGTCTAACTCATTTATTGTCCAGGGTTAGGACTTGTCTCCCCTAAAAAGGGAAGTTTACGAGTGCATTTCCGGACGTGTGATCACCTGTGTTAGTTTCCATCAAATCAGTTTTTTTGTTGTTGTGATTCGTACGGACTGATATATATACCTTAAACGGCCCCAGGTAAGTGTATCTGTCCTGTAAGCTTATTGTTTATGTAGGCATTGTGTACAGGTAAACTGTTTACCTGTTGAATAGAGGTGTGTAAAGGTATGCTATACAGGTATAAGACAGCTGTGAATGAACAACTTTTACCTGTGCATGTATACAATTGATCTTCATATGTTTTGTTACGTCGAGACAGGGCTTATGGTATTCGGTCGCCAGCATGGCGCTGAACCCCTAACTATAATAGATATTTACCTGGCTGAATGGCTACCCAGGTGTACAATCTAGCCAGCAGCACACCCTGTAGCTAGGCCACCATCAGGTGTGTATCTTAAAATTAGGATTAACAGCTACTGGTACCTCCAAAGGGAAACTTTTATATACATGTGTAGGTCTCATAAGTAAAAACAACAGTAAGATCCAATTTGGGCACCCGATCCCAACAAACCAATGTTTGTTAGATGCATATGACGGTATATACGATAAGATCAATAGGGACCAGTATTTGGTAAACAGTACATGTTATTGGCCCAATTGTTGGTACTGGCTTTCCACAAGGGTATATAGGTAGAAGGGGTTGGAGTCCGGTTTGGAATATGGATATTTCCACAAGGTTGAGGAGTTCAAAGGTCATAGGGGTACTGTTGCTTACGGTTCAATAAAGAGTCAGAAGCTGGATTCCTCATGGAATTATTTAGTCCTGTCAGATGTACTTAAAGCTGTAGTAGAGCTAGAATAAGCATAGCTCGATCTTTGTGATATCGAAGTTATACAGAAGATGTTGTCCAGACAGAGCTTGACATCTAAACATTATTTCATCAAAATTGTCCAGGAAGTGTTGACCGTCTCTAACTTTGTAGGTCCTGTGTCTCATTGAGGCCAAAGGTCCTGTGTCTCATTAAGTCCTTACCAGGGTTATAAGTCCCTAGGATAGGACTGGAGGCTGTAGGTCCTGTGTCTCATTGAGTCCTTACCAGGGTTATAAGTCCTTAGGATAGGACTGGAAGCTGTAGGTCCTGTGTCTCATTGAGGCCAAAGGTCATGAGTCTCATTGAGTCCTTACCAGGGTTATAAGTCCCTAGGATAGGACTGGAGGCTGTAGGTCCTGTGTCTGATTGAGGCCAAAGGTCCTATGTCTCATTGAGTCCTTACTAGGATTATAAGTCCCTAGGATAGGACTTGAGGCTGTAGGTCCTGTGTTTCATTGAGGCCAAAGGTCCTGTGTCTCATTGAGTCCTTACCAGGGTTATAAGTCCCTATGATAGGACTGGAGGCTATAGGTCCTGTGTCTGATTGAGTCCTTACAAGGATCATAAGTCCCTAGGATAGGACTGGAGGCTATAGGTCCTGTGTCTGATTGAGTCCTTACAAGGATCATAAGTCCCTAGGACAGGACTGGAGGCTATAGGTCCTGTGTCTGATTGAGTCCTTACAAGGATCATAAGTCCCTAGGATAGGACTGGAGGCTGAAGGTCCTGTGTGTGATTGAGTCCTTCAAGGATCATAAGTCCCTAGGATAGGACTGGAGGCTGAAGGTCCTGTGTCTGATTGAGTCCTTACAAGGATCATAAGTCCCTAGGATAGGACTCCAGGCTGTAGGTCCAGTGTCTCATTGAGTCCTTACAAGGTTTATAATTCCCTCGGATAGGACTTGAGGCTGTAGGTCCTGTGTCTCATCATTGAGTCCTTACCAGGGTTATAAGTCCCTAGGATAGGACTTGAGGCTGTAGGTCCTGTGTCTCATTGAGTCCTTACAAGGATCATAAGTCCCTCAGATAGGACTTGAGGCTGTAGGTCATGTGTCTCATTGAGTCCTTCGATAGATGAGGTTTCATCATCTGAAATAATAACAAAAATGTGAATACTGTAAATTTTTAGGTTATAATTAAAAGAAACATGTCTAAATTTCAAATGAGCTTTCACAGCTTAAATTATTCTGGATCTACTCCTTTAAAACAAATCTACTTCAAAATTTGATTTATTGTGTCGTTAAGCAAGTGAGATAGGCTAGTACAACAAGATCCTGATCTAAAGCAACCTCTGGTTGAAACTGGCGCCAGAAGTTTTAAGTGGTGGTCCCACAAGTGTAACGACACGTCAACACAACAGTTACATATCCTTAACAGATACCTTCAGTTACATAGCCACAAAGCTTAATTTGGTTAAATTTAAAAATCGTAAAAAAACCCACAACCTTGGATTATCAACCTGAGTAGCGTACAAGAACACAGGTTGATAAAGAGACGTGATAACAGGTGCCTGTTTGACGTTGTGTATGTATATGGATCTTCAGGTCTACTCAACTGTCAACTTACACTAGCAATATTGGTCGAAATGAAATGTGACGTCTTTTGAAATTTACGTATTTTTCTGATTCCATTACCAACATAGAAATGTACGCCTGGTCTGAATGGTTAAAGCTAGAATGAGAATGAACAGAATTACACATACTTTAACTTCTCTGGGTATTTTGAAACTTTTTTTTTCGAAAGTTTTGTGTGCTAAGCTTGACAGATTGTATTCGGCACAAGATTTTTTTTTGTTCAGTACGTATATAGTGTACCGATAACTAGACTCAACGACATTACCATCTCTGTCACTGATTACATTAGGAAAGATTGGGTTTCTGTTGTAACCCGTTACTGTTGATGATACTACTATAGAATGATTTAAATATCGCTGTATTGCTTAATGAATTGTAAATTCATGAAAACTTTTCACAGACAAAATTAGCAATTTGAGTCCTGGACACACCCAGTAACATGTAAAGCCATATAAGCGTGGGTGCTACTGAATTATAATTGTTAGCTCACCTGGCCCGAAGGGCCAAGTGAGCTTATCCCATGGTGCAGCGTCCGGCGTCCGGCAACTTTTTCCTTTAAAATGCTACTTGTCCTGAATGGCTCAGAGGATTTTGACCAAATTTGGTCAGGAGCATCATTGGCCAAAGGGTTCTCAGTTTGTATAAACGGAGGGTATAACCCCCCTGGGGGCAGAGGGGCGGGGCCAAATAAGGGGAAAATAGGTAAATCTTTAAAAATCTTCTTCTTCTCAACCAATAGAAGGATTTTGACCAAATTTGTCCTAGAGCATCTTTGGACAAAGGAGACTCAAGTTTGTATAAACGGAGGGTGTGGCCTCTTTGGGGGCAGAGGGGCGGGGCCAAATAGGGGAAGTAGAGGATTTTTTCTCTCCTACTATACAAGTGAAGGGATTTAAACCAAATGCAGTCTGAAGCTTGGTCAGGAGCATCATTGGCCAAAGGGTTCTCAGTTTTGTATAAACGGACGGTATAGCCCCCCCTCGGGGCAGAGGGGCGGGGCTAAATAAGGGGAAAAAAGGTAAATCTTTAAAAATGTTCTTCTCCTCAACCAATTGAAGGATTTTGACCAAATTTGTCCTAGAGCATCTTTGGACAAAGGAGACTCAAGTTTGTATAAACGGAGGGTGTGGGCCTTCTGGCGGCATAGGAGCGGGGCCCAATAGGGGAAATAGAGGATTTTTTTTCTCCTACTATACAAGTGAAGGGATTTAAACCAAATGCAGTCTGAAGCATGCTTAGGGAGAAAAGAATCAATTTTGTTTAAACTGAGGTGTGTGGATTCCCCTTCTTTGGGGCAGATTAGTGGGGCCCATTAGGGGAAATAGAGGAAAACATTAAAGATCCTTCTCCTTCTGTACCGTTGAAGGGATTTTAACCTAACCAAACTTGTTTTAGAGAATCTTTGGGCAAAGGGAATTGAATATTTATAAATGGAAGATGCAACTTTGTTACTTGTACTCCTTTGATAAACCTGAATGGTACTCAGCAGGTTTTAAATTGAAAAATAAAATACCAGGTGAGCTATTAAGGCCCCTGGGCCTCTTGTTTTTGCTAGTGTCAACACCCCTTAATTAGGGGGTAGTATTTGGGAGTGAACAGCTTCTACATTTATTCATCAACAAGCCCATGCCTGGTAATAAGCCCATCCATATCTACTGCATTTGAGTAAAATACCAATAACTGTTATTTTGCTTTTAATCAGAATCTATGAATCTGTTGACCCTCAGGTTAGTTGGTTGATGAGTTTATAGACTTCTTTTCACGGGCGGAGCCTGTGTTCTGGCGTCTTGAGGGGGTAAGTCTCCTGCTTACAGGCCCTCGGTGATTCAAAATGACCTAGCCCATTCCAGATCACGCTCTAAGTCCGGTCAGCTCCTTAGATGCGGATAGGCTGTCACAGTTACATACAGCACGTATACGGGAGCGTGGAACACGTCCTTTAAACAGCTTCACTGTCCTCCTATGTTGACCCTCAGAGCTTATTGCAGAATTTATATGGCATGTAAGCTCAAGCATGTCAATATATTCTCCCCAATCCCCATGGTTAGAATATTGATAGATTTTACCCATTTCATAAAAAGAAAACCGAAAGAAAAATGTGTTTCCAATGTAAAGGGTTACATTTATACTTAAATCTTGTCTATATGTTTGGGTTTTAAAGAAAAAATTATAATAACAGGTATCAATATAGAAACTGGAACAGTTTATACATTGGAATAAAGAATTAGGACAAAACAAATCCCCGATACCTGTTTTAGTAACATGTAAGGGGATAGGCTATACCAATTACTCCCGAAGACCCATAATCTGGAATGCTCACCGTCATAAGTCGTCTTTTACCATCATGGTGTGGAAAACATTATAAGACCAATATTTTACTCTAGCATTGGCAGGTACGTCACTTAAAAACTTACATTTTTCACATACAGTCCAATAATTTCTGCTGTGGTAAAATTGTACCCAACCTGAACCCATGCGACATGATTCTGTCTTAGTTATAACACTACAAGGCCTTCCTGTGATAGGTTAGGCAGACATAGTACAATCACAAGTTTAAACAATGATAAAGACCCTTTGTTCTAAACCTCTAGGTGTAATGAAAGGAAATACACTGACAGTACTGTACATAAAGTGATATAGTCACCATTTGTACACATGTAAAGCTTAGAAAGCAGGTATTTTTGTTTTTTAGCTGTTTATGGTTTTCAAGTGTACATATGATAGAAATATTTCACGCCAGGGAGGGAAGTCCTCTCGAAATCTCCGAAATCCGTTAAGTACTTTGATTTCTTCTTCCGTCAGATGATGTCAATGAATTTGATAATCTGTGTCAGTCACAGTTAATTAGACTCTTGAATTATCTGTCATTCACCATCGATCACAGTCATTAAGGTGTTTGGATTACACACGGTCTGTCATTGGTCTGTAAGGAATAGAGCCTCAGGCTGTCGTAAGTATATACTTACCTGTACATCGTATACCTGGATTGAATCATCAGGTGAACGGAACACACCTGGGACACCATCGTAATTGTAAAAGATGTGGATTAATCAGGTTGCCTTACAAGCGTCAGCTGTAGGGAATTTCCCTTTAGCTTAGCGGTAGAGCATCGGGCTGGAGAGCCAAGGGTCGTGGGTTCGAGCCCCAGAGACGGCACTTCCTTCATTACTATTTCTCATCCTACTACAAACTAGTGCCGTTGGCCCTCCCTGTTCAAGGTAGGAGAACCCTTGGTGGGGAGTCAAAGAACCTGGGTTTGTGTTTGAAAAGAAGGGGGAATAATGTAAAAGATGTGGATTAATTAGGTTGCCTTACAAGCATCAGCTGCAGGGAATTTCCCTTTAGCTCAGTGGTAGAGCATCAGGCTGAAGAGCCAAGGGTTGTGGGTTCGAGCCCCAGCGATGGCATATCTTTATCACTTTTCCTCGTCCTACTACATAATATTAGGAATCACTTTGCTGCCCTTTTAATCAGAACTGCTTGGCAAAGTAGTTACATCACCATGAACTTGTATACAACATATACCTGAAAGGTAAAAGCTAGGTCACAGGTCAAAAAGGTTCAAATTGTAAATTCGAACATTTAGCAAATTGCTTTCCAGACACAAACAAGAAAAAAAAAGGGTGTGTCTGTTATTGTTCTTTTTGTGAATTTGATTCCCCGGGAATAATTTATTTGAAAGGAAGCCATTAACTCATTCACCCCTGAAATTTCATAGTGGACTATTCCAACCTTTGAATTGGAGGAGTTAAAATGTGTCTTCAGGGGTGAATGAGTTAAGGAGAATTCAGAAGTTACAGTTGAAATTTTTAAGATTGATACATGTTTTAGTTTATATTGATGAATACCTAGGAACAAATTAAATCTGTTATACTGGGAAATGCTCACTACAGTTTAATTAGGGCCCCGTATCGGAGATACGGGTGCCCTATAGTAATCACTCTGTCTGTCTGTCTGTCTGTCTGTCCGTCCACAAATTTTGTTCCTGGCTGATATCTTTAATATTTATTAACCGATGTACATGAAACTTGGTCAAGATGTTCAGTTCATAAAAATACACATTGAGGTAAAAAGTCAAGGTCAAAGGTCAAGGTCATTAGGTTCAAAGGTCAAGGTCAAATTTTACATCTTTTCACTAATGAACATTTTGTTATGACATTATGAAGCAAAGTTGATCAGAATTAAACAATGATTCAACTGACCAAAGGTCAAGGTCATTGGGTCAAAGGTCAAGGTAACATTTTGTATCTTTTCACTGGTGAACATTTCGCTATGACACTTTGAAGCAATGTTGCTCAGAATTAAACAAGGAGTCAATTGACCAAAGGTCAAGGTCACTTGGTCCAAAGGGTCAAGGACAAGTTTTGTATTTTTCACTGATGAACATTTTGTTATGATATTATGAAGCAAAGTTGGTCGGAATTAAAGAATAAGTCAACTGACCAACGATCAGGGTTAATGGTCAAGGTCATTTGGGTCCAAAGGTCAAAGACAAAGTGGATCTCTGACTTTGACCCTGGCTCTTGATGGAGAAGGTATATAAGGTGAAATAAAACAAATCAAAGCTAACAAATGAGTATTGCACCAGTAATTACATTTCTGTTAGCCCAGCAAATATGGAGGTGGAAGGAAACACATCACATCATAGTACATGTAAAATGTATATTTTGCTTCCTTGCGATTCTTTTTGAAAGTCCACATGTCAAATGTCAAGCTCAGCTATATGGGCAGATTGCTTCTTGATGATTATGGGGTATATAATTGCCTCAAGACGGGGCCCTTACTGACCTGTCAGTGTTCTAGTTTTCGGCTTTTTTGTCGGCCGTAATTAAGACCCATTATTGGTTAAAGACAATCAGACCTGATGATCCCATGAATGACCAGCAACTCTAGGCTTCTTGTTTGTTTATTTATTTTGACCGAAACCTATGTGTTTTTTAAGGTTTAGGGTAGTGCTAGACTGGCCACCGTCTCTAGAATATTGAATAATTAAGAAAAAAATGTAACTCTAATAATTTAACTCTAATAATTTTGATCACTTGGATGTCTCATTCTAAACTAGGGGGAGATAAGCTAGTAGTAAAACGGAGTCGGGAAATTCTTCATAAAAACTTAGGGGCTGGTGGCTAGTCTAGGGTAGAGCTAACACCATGGTTTCTCCAATGGTGGAATAATCTGGTCCTCTGTCCCTCATCTGGATACCTGAAAGTAAACAGGTGATGGATTAATATGGATTACCTAGTTATACATACAACCACAACAGGTGAACGGAGCAGGTAGTTCTTGTAGTTTAAAATAATTCCGCGATGGACACTTATAATAAACTACATGAACTACATACTCCTTCGCCTGTTGTGGTTGTATCTATGACTTTATTTTTTTGTTTTAAGTGATGTTTATACCCCTAATAATCTCCGGTTTATATGGTGACATAATCTGTCCATTGTTGAGTCGACTCAAGTGGTGCACTTAGTTTTCTGAATCCTATTCCTCCCGGATCCTAGTTATCTGCTGCTATATATCATGTGATAAACACTCCTACCCCTCCAGACCCTCGACTTATTGGTCTCTTGTGCTGCTTTCATTTCCTGAAAAGGACTTTTATCTTTGTGAAGCTAAACTATCCTTGATGTAGTCCTAGCAGCTTCCCTTCAATCAACAGGGAATTATTTATACATAATTTTGTCATTTATATTCGTTCACCAAACTATGATGGAAAACTTGCTGAAACATGTAAGTATCTGCGATGATTTAAAGTGAAAGACGCATCATACCTCAACAGAACATATAAGCATGCAGAGTTCTAATTTGGTGGGAAAATCCATAAAAGTGTTTTCACACAATTTCACTTGAATACAAATTTTGAAAGTATAATGATATAATTTTCCAAGCTTCGTTGCACAAGGATCTTTTGCATCTCGCGTTTATCTACACCTGGACCTAATTACCTGTACCTGGTTCTACACCTGAATGTAATTACCTGTGCATATTTAAAGAACAGGTAGTCAATGATTGCACACGTGACGTAAACGTGCTACAGTTGCGATATTGTGAGATCCCACGATACCCCGATATTGTGGGACATATTAGCAACACAGCATTGAATGCTAGCGTACCTTCACCATAATTATGGTTGTATCGTTTATGTATAGTGACAATATGTTATCATATATCACGGTGCGTTCTTGTCATTGCGCATGTTTACAATGTTTGGTGAACGGTGGCTGTAGTTCCTTTTTGCGGTGCGTTTATTGTTATCATTGCTTACATGTTTAACACGTGTCACAATTAAGATACTGCAATTTACAGGTATCAAATCTTGTAAAAATGGATCATATTATGTTTTAGTGAAGTATGGGTTTTGAGTGATTGTAATACCATATTTGTCCTTTAATAAACACATGCAGAGGTCTAAAGGCACACTGGAACCTTTCTATTCTAAATGTAGGGGTGATTGAGTTAATAAGTGCAACCCCCTCCAATAACAGTAAGCAGGAGCAAAACTTGATGTCAACAATAGCACCATTTGCACCTACACTAGAAAAAACTCCTTGGTAAAAATGGTAGTTCCTCCACACTATCTAATGTGGGTCAGATCCCTCTTTCTGTGTTTAAGACAAGATTGGAACTCTTCTCTGTTGAAGGGGCGGTTGTATGAGATGTTGAAAGGGTGGCTTGATCTATTAAAGGTTTCGTGGGAACTGTTTTGTGTTGAAAGAGTGACTGAAGAAGGAAAACTGACGTGGGAGTCGTTCTCTAATGAAAGTGTATTCTGAATATTTCCTTTGTTGAAGGAAATGTAAACCTCTTTTTGAAGGGATGGTGCACTCACTGGCTGGGGCTCTCCTATTCTTAAGCTGGTTTGAGTTCTAACTTCTTTACTGTTGATATAGGAAAACCTAAATAATTAATGTCATGAAAATATATGAAAACTAAGTGTATGGCAGGAAATGAAATGGTATATTGGTGAAAATCACAATTTTATCATGTTTTAGAAAAATAGCTCAATAATGATGGAGGAAATTTCTTGAGGTATGCTTACAGAGGAGGAAGAGCTATTTGGATCAAAGGAGATTTGTAACGGAGCTTTCCAACTTGTGAAAAAAAAACCATTGCTGGTCAAAAGTTTGTTTTAATGCTTAAGTTTGCTCTAATACATGACCCCTCCTGGAAAGTGAGCTGTGATCATGTAGCACCAGATCCAGATTTTTTAAAAGTATCCAAGAGGGGTAAATTTTCCATGAGAAAACATACAAAACACCTTCATTTTACATGCAAATTAAACAATTTGGTTCTGAAAGGACAGCCCCCCCCCCCCCTTTAAATCTGCCACTACCATTGAATGGTTGTCTGTAATTTGTCCTTGTGTAGTAAGTCTATAGAAGTTTCTCATCAGTGTCAATGAAAACCTTGTATGTTCTGATGTTACCTTCATTGTACTAAAGAGTTGTATGGCCTTCGGTTCTGACACTGGTCATCCCATGTAATAGGTGCCAATGACATGGACTTCATTGTCCGTTTATATTTGTTT
The DNA here is from genome assembly GCF_002113885.1 of Mizuhopecten yessoensis. Taxonomy (NCBI): domain Eukaryota; kingdom Metazoa; phylum Mollusca; class Bivalvia; order Pectinida; family Pectinidae; genus Mizuhopecten; species Mizuhopecten yessoensis. The sequence continues at coordinate 613,280 of NW_018406522.1, read as the reverse complement.
ACAAATAGGATATCTCTTTTTGATGTCGTTCAAAGCAATTTAAACTGTGTTGTGTATGGTGTAAGGCTAGCTCTGCTTACACTCAGATTTTATAGCTGTCACCCCTAATTGTTCACAATGCTTCCATCCATTCTTTGACATATCTGGTCCATTACGGGTATATAGGGGTATAAGACTGACATTCCCGGCGAGTGAATCCCTGTCATGTTAGCCCTCCACAAGGTCACCAGAGGTCACACCCCTATAGAGACTGATAGTAGAGTAATTACCCTGATTTTCCTGAGGGTGAATGATGAATGATTTTGTTTGTCTGGGTGACTGTAGGTGGTGCTTGCTACACTAAGTAATTGGGGGTATGCTATGGACCCAGATAGAGGTCCCTTTGTAAGTCCTTACTGGGCCTTTGTAGGACCGTATAATCCATAGGTTGTCCACATCTGGGGTCCTGACCTTCTGCAAGACCTCCTCAGCCAGTCAGACAGGGAGAATAATACTGCAACTATTTGTGTCTCTTACCCATGTATGTAACAGTCTGTGTCTTTTTACTATGGGGTCAAAGGTCAGGATTATAGCTCTAGTAAACTATTATGTTCCACGACAGGAAAAAAAAAGTGTAACACAACTCCATAAATATGTCACGCTTCTGATTAAGAGTATGTTAGGTTTTTTGTGAATTTCAACTCCACAAATTTGTTCTCTGAAAAAAAAAAAAAAAAAAAAAAAAAGTTTGACCCCATATAGCTCTATTCTATATATTATATTTACATTAAGTGTTTATAAATTTGCATTCTTGGGATGCGACTGATTGGTGACAGTCCTGGTGAGTGATCGGCTTCCAACAGCTTATCACACAACATTGAAACAGCAATAGTTCCTACCATGCACTTACAATAGGCTGACATTCTGTGAAATCTAACTCCTCTCCAAGAGAGTTCCCCCGTATAACTTTTGATTTGCATTTTGGTGGTAATTGGTCACGTTTAAAGGATCAAAGGTCTCTGGGTAAATAGGGTTGGAGTAGGGTAGGGGAAGTGGGGGTGGGTGGTACCGCATACAGGAAACTTTTCGCCGTAGCTTAACCGTTGCCGTATTTGCACATTTAAAAATGTAGGGGTGAATGAGTTAATATACAAATATAACATGATATATTAGAGTTAGTGTTGCTATTTGCTACATCAATATGACATTAATTGATTGTAATGATTTGACAGTTGAAATTCAAACAAATATTGAAGGACAAAATATCTCGGCAATATTATCCTGAAAGTTTGATATTTCTTTAAATCATAATAAAAGGTCTTGTATATATATTCATGAACTTCCATTGACAAAAATGTATCACAGCTCTGCGGCAGGCACAAATATATCTTGCAGTGTTGTTTTGTATTAAAGTCACGGGTGAGTGATTTGATACCGAAACCGGTTTGGGATCTGATATAAACTACACAGCCGATTACATTACATACACTTACTGGGTGGATGTGTCCACTTGTACTCGTGACTCCGTTCTCAGAGCATTGTTATCTTAACAAGTAATTTACGAAAATTTAAACAATTATGTTTGTGTCCTATAAAATCTTAAACCTTTAAAATCCGTTTGTTCTGAATCTTCTCAAGTGATCACTTTGATTCCTTATTGTTAAGTTTTAAATTTCAATATTTTAGTATCCTAGATAATATATATATATTTTTTTTCGTTAAGCTCATCAAGCAATTGATCCCGTAAATGAAGGTTGACCAGGTAGGGATGGTTCCTAAGACTCGGGCAGGGGAACAATAGTCTACTGTATACAGATTATTGTAGTATAGTTCAGACAGACTTCAGGGGCAAATATATGTAGGGACTGTGATTTGAAAAGTGGGGATTAACGTATAATCTGTGTCAACAGCAAGCTTAACGGCAAGATGCCTCCGAATACACATGTTAGAGGTTATAGCCATTCCGTAAGACATTCCATACGGACGTAACACTGGCTATTTTGTATGATATAAGGATCTGTCGAATATTTTCATGCGGATATTACGCAAACTTGAATATCTGAATGTTGCCAACATCTGAAGATTATACTAAAAATTAATCAAAACTGATCAACATTAAATTCTAAACTTTAACAGAGTACATCTGATTTCTGGTGTTATTGGGAATTGTGGAAGGATAATGGAAGGTATGATATAGAAAGGGTAGTAAAATAGTAGGTATGCTATGAAATAAATCTTATATTTAGATGTGAAAGTTCTTCGGTGTGTTATGGGACAGAATTCCTAACAAATGTTCGTGTCGACTTTCTGTTTGACATTTTTACCTGTAATCACTTGTCAGGTAATTTGAGGACAGGACTGTTACGTCTAAATCCAGCTAGGTCGCTAGTACTCTTCTGTAGGCCAGCTCAACCCAACAACAATTTCTGTATTGGATACAACTCCCGTTTTGTCCTTCGATTATTACTCTTATGACTTATATAAAAAATAAAAAAAAATGTTTTACCTGACAGGTGAAAGTTGCTTACAGATTGCAGGTAAACAAGAGGGTTCGTTATGTCAGGTAAACTAAGGGTATAAAAATAGGTAAATGGGAATAACAGAAAGGGATCATCGATTTACTGTTCCATATTTAGAGTTTGATCAGTTTATCCCTTTCACCCCTATGTAACTTTAGTGGACTCTACCATGCATTGATATAGATGGGTCCATTATGGTCTACAGTGGTGAAAGGGTTATTTGATGTAGGTCAGAATGTGGGCGTGCTCAGAAACACACATAGCCTTGCAGTGTAACTAAATTCAATTGTTTACCACAAATCAATATTTTCCAAAATTCAACAAGAAGTGTAAATTCAGCAAGAACTTCGAATCAACATGAACCTGATTCAGCAAATTAATTATGCGTTGTATTTTAATTCAACAATACCCACAATGCAATTGACTTGAAATGTCACAAAATGTCTAAGAATCTAGTTACTAAAATGACATTCATCTTTAAAGAATTTGATCTTTTGTTAATTCAACTTCAATTAAAAAAAAAAAAAAAAATGAAATTTACATGTTAAGACAGCTTTGATGTATGTAAAATGTATTTAAATTAGGAGAGGGCTTAATTAAGTTGTAAGAGCTTGTGCCCAATCCTTTTTGCCATTTTCAAGGCAATAAAAATATGTTTAGACCAAAGAATTTCAGTAATCACTGAGTTGATACAAAGATTCCAATATAAATGTCTTGTTGCTCATCAGGTGACTTAGAATAGAAAGAAAACACAGTTGCTGTCTGTTTCTTACATCATCCGATGTTAGATGGGAATGCGTCTGTAGATGACACTGACATGTCCACTTCGGTTTGATGACAGGATACTATTTCATGAAATGATGAAGTGATTTAAAACAAACTTCTTTGCATTTTTGTGGCAAAATCTAAATATACTTTGCTTGGAATGTGAATGACAAAGTTTAATTCAAAAAGTGCAAGAATCCTGTTGTTATTGTTATATTGAAGTGAAATTTATCTTCAAAGAATTTGAATAATTGCTAACTTGATTCAAAAATACCAATTTAAATGCCCTGTCGCTCATTGTCAAATCAAGCCATTGTCGGCTTACAATAGAAAGTAATCGCGGGTTGCTGGTGTTTATTACACAGATCATCCAATGTAAGAATGGAATTCTGCGGTAAAGATGACACTGACACTGCGACTCTGTTTGAATGACTTGTTTTCATTTCCAACGAAATATGTTTCACATTGTAACGAAGTTGTGATCTAGTCCACGTTAAGGTGCTCACAGTAGAATGAAATGAAAAGTGCACAAAACGTGATAGAGCAGGTGCGAAACCGTCCTTTCATCCAGGTAATGTGTAACATACTAGATATAGTAAAGAACTCTCCTGTCATAGAGGTTACAATTATCACTGACAAATAAATGATTGAGTATTTTAAAATTTAGGCATTTACAAATTTTAAATTGCCTGTAATTAATATTCTAGTAAGGGTTATGTGCTACCTAATCAATTACACCCATGATTTGTATTTGCATTAAGGTTATATGCTACTTTGCACTTTGTACTTGTGATTTGTGTTAGAGTTAAGGTTATATGCTACCTTGCACTTTGTACTTGTGCTTTGTGTTAGAGTTAAGGTTATATGCTACCTTATACTTTATACTTGTGATTTGTGTTAGAGTTAAGGTTTTATGCTATGTACCTTACACTTTATACTTGTGATTTGTGTTAGAGTTAAGGTTATATGCTACCTTGCACTTTGTACTTGTGCTTTGTGTTAGAGTTATTAGGTTATATGCTACCTTTAATTGGACTTTGCACGTGTGATTTGTGTTAGAGTTAAGGTTATATGCTACCTTACACTTTATACTTGTGATTTGTGTTAGAGTTAAGGTTTTATGCTATGTACCTTACACTTTATACTTGTGATTTGTGTTAGAGTTAAGGCTATATGTTACCTTACACTTTATACTTGTGATTTGTGTTACAGTTAAGGTTATATGCTACCTTACACTTTATACTTGTGATTTGTGTTAGAGTTAAGGTTATGTGTTTGCTTACAGTGTACCTGTGCTTTGTGTTAGAGTTAAGGTTATATGCTACCTTTAATTGGACTTTGCACGTGTGATTTGTGTTACAGTTAAGGTGATATGCTACCTTACACTTCATACTTGTGATTTGTGTTAGAGTTAAGGTTATATGCTACCTTATACTTTATACTTGTAATTTGTGTTAGAGTTAAGGTTATATGCTACCTTGCACTTTATACTTGTGATTTGTGTTACAGTTAAGGTGATATGCTACCTTACACTTTGTACTTGTGATTTGTGTAAGAGTTATGGTTATATATGCTACTTTGCACTGTAATTTGTACTTGTGATTTGTGTTAAGAGTTAAGGTTATATGCTACCTTCCATGTTACACTTGAATTATAATTTATATTAGACTTGAGGCTTTTCGCTACCTTACACATCATGCCTGCGATTTATTTTAAAGTAAATGTACCTTATTTTTTTCTTCTATCATCTATTAAATAGAGTAATTAACGATTACTGATTATACATAAAATATTTGTCACTGGTTACTTCTTCATAGGAAGATCTTTCAAAAAAAAAGTCTATATAAAAGTCCATATAAGCATGAATCCTTGATTTGAAATAACTTGATCCAAATGAATGTTCAACTCACTGATCGGATATTTAACTCAGATAAAATCCAAAACTTTGTAACAAGATTTTAGCTTTTATGAGGTATTAACACACCGGACATTGACAGTGATCTAAACAAACCTAGCTGTTACAACAAAAGTAGACTGATCCCACGCAGGGCTGTTTATCAAACGAGTCCAAAGATTGACATAACAATGATAAACAAAGCCCCACCAACACAGATAAAATGAAGATGAGTTCTTTACCAGATCGTTATCTTTTACGTAGTTTCAAATTTCTCATTCTTCCAATTTTCACAATGAAACATAGCATTTTAATCGGAGCAAGGGGTTGTTTGGTATTACCGCTGCCGAAGTATCATGTAACAGTTAATTTATTCCGACACCAAAACCCCAGAAGATTTTTCTATGTTGTACTCGCTGTAATTGGCTCTCTTGGTTCTTGCAAAAGAAGGACATGTGTCCCGGTAGCAGTGTTGTTGGGTTTCGTAAGGAGTGTGATCTATTGTGATGTCATGTGAACAAGATCAGGGTCTGTCAAGTGCTTGTTAGTACCACGTAGTTAACAAAGAGCTTCTCTCGCCTGACCTAAAGGTATATGTTATCCAATCAATGATCATTACAAACTCAAGGTCATTCTGTCAGGCAGTCTAAAGCTCTCCTGAGATTAATGATTTGCAAATGTCAGAAATAGATGCTCATTGAGTCCAAAAATGTCATTTGATATAAAATTTCTTTCAGAAAGATTTTCGTGAATTTCACAAACTTTGTTCTATTCTAACGCCAAAAGTGAAAATGTATCTTTCAGTACACTGCAGTTCCCACAATGTCAGAGGATTCAGAAATCAAGACTGTCGTGGTGGTAAACTTTATTACAATTAGAATTTAAGCAATTTTTTTTTAATTATTTTGTGGAAACTGTTTTACATTATTTCCTTTATGAACTTTCGAGGTTATATTTCATGGTCATGCAATTCACTAAAAGATCAAGGTCAAGGTCATTTCAGAGATTTTAAATCTTCATCAGTGAAAGGTTAGTATAAGTTAGTGCGCCCAGCCTTTCATTGTCACTAATCAGGTATTTGAGACAGTGGAAGTTGGAGGTTCTGGACAAAAGAACTTCATATTTATGAGTTTCGTACAAATGAGGTTCAATGCGAATGAGGTTTTTGACAGCATAGGAATTTTGCTGATGAAGTTCTGGACAAATGAGCTTCTGGACTAAAGATGGTGGACAAATGAGCTTCTAGATCTGTTAAGTTCTAGATAAAAGAGGTTATAGGTAAAAAATGTTCCAGACAGGAGGTTTTGTTTTCAATGGGTTCTGGACGAATTTTTTTTTTTGAGGGTGTTTTTTGTGGGTTGGGTCGGGGGTTCTGACGAATCTGAACTAATGAAGTACTTCTCTAAAGTTACTGAAGCAGTACTGTCAAGTTTTAAGAACTTCTATAAAAAAAATTGGGGATTTCTTCCTACAAAATGTGTTGCCTAGCAGACAATGCTGATGTTGGCCAGTCTGCGACAACTCACCTACCAGATATGAAATGTTACTGTAAAGGTGAGTAAAAAGTTGTGGAAAATATTTGACGAGATTTGCGTATCCCAGGACAGCTCTTGATACGGCCTGTAACAACCGATATAAGTGGATCGCAAGTGGTCCGACTAGAATAGCATCTACCCAGGATACCTGTTTAAGCTCACCATCCGTTCTTTGATGAACTTCTGGGTCAGTCAAAGTTTTGACACAGATCACAGGGTACAGCCACAGCGCTTTGTTTTGGGTGGATTGTGTTTGATAAACGTCATTGATCCTAGATACAAGAGAATTTGAAGGATCTACTGACGGCAGATTGATACACTTTAAAACTGAACCAAAAATGGGAACGAAATTTTCGTCAATAGTGGTAATTCCCCCCCCCCCCCCTCCTCCCCCCCATCCTCTCATTTATTTATGATATCAGTCAAATTTATTTCTGTTAAATTTTTCCAAAGAAGTGTTTTTAGCTCACCTGGCATGAAGCTTTTATTGAGAATATTTTCCCATGACTGCTCAAATATCTAGGTGAGCGACATAGTCCCTACGGGCCTCTTGTTGTATGCATAGTGGGACCTTTATGGTCTGGACACTTTGGTTTCTGTATACTGTGGAACCTTCTCAGCATGGACACTCCGAAAATAAATTATTAAACTTACTGAACTACAGCCTTTCACAAAAAATACATTTGATTTGAGGTCACGAATGACGAAAACAAGTTTGTATAGATGTTGACATTTATAAAGATAAACTAGAGCTCAACATAATTAAAAAATTATCCAAGAAGCAAAAAATTATGAAACACTCTGAGATGTATTTGATTGGGGATTGAACATGTTGAGAAACAGGAATCCTTTGTATATATATATGTACTTAACCGTACGACTATGTATGCCTCAGTTGTGAAGTTTACAAACCGTCTATGATTTATCACGGATATCAGGTGAACCCCAATTGTTTTAGTAGCACAATACTCATGGAGAAAAATTAATGCACAACAATTGAATTTAAATCTGTCTGTTTGGATTAGGGCCATATTTGTGTATTGAACTGGAAGTGCGGCAGTAATCGTTGTACTATATCATAAAACAAATTATTATGTGGCCCCCAAACCGTATTTTAAATACGTCCTACAGATGGTTGCTTCTTCAAATTTGTTGAACTGACAATTTTAGAATTTAGAGCTGGATTTTTTTCAAGACAGCAATTATTTTTTCATGTAATCTTGGTGAAAACCTTTTGGTAATAATTGAAAGTTTAATGGGTTTTTGTTTCCTTCAACACCCATGAAAGTTAATTGATATTTAATGGTTTAGTTGTTACTTCTTAATTGGTTGTTACTTCTGGTATGTTTTTTCGTTTAGCAAACCATTAAAACTTTTGCAGGAAGTTGTGTATTTAGGTCCATTATGTACCCACACAAACTGTGCAGCTCAAAATAAAAGTATTCCAAAATTATTGCCTTTCTTCCTTCATCGATATTGTAAGTATTACATCACGAAAATTCTTTTTTTACAATATAAAAACTCAAGATATTGAATTTTCCAGATTAGGGACTTGTTTGAGAGTCTTAAAACCAGCTGTAAAAATTGCTTAGTTTTAGAAGTGCTTACATCTTGTATTATTGCTAATTTTCTAGTATTCTTATCCATTTATATAACAAAGCTAGTATGCTAATTCGACTCAAGTAATATATACTATCTGTTAATAGTAGGGGAGATTATATGTAAAAGTTATACACTCTCTGAATATATGACTGTTCACGGCAAAGTTAGTTAAGTTACCGGTTATTAATGAATCTGAACCTTGAGAAGAATAGTCGAGATTCAGTGGGATCCGATTGAGGTGGGTTTAGTGAGACAGATGTATAGATTGTCTCCCTTTATAAGTATGTTTACGTTCTGTCCTGGTACAGATAACAATCGTAACCCTGTGTGTGATACACCCCAGTTCTGAACTTATTATGTTTAAGCCTTTTGTCCGGTTGACCGAACACATGGAAACTCGGCCATTTGATCCTTGTCACTTGCGTTTTTGAAAGAGAACTGATCGTGGAATGCAACCATCCACGTCTCCCGAACCTGTGATGTGCCTGTACATCTTATCATTCAGATCCTAAAACTAAAATACTTTTATTTGAAATTTTTAACAGCGCTGTTCTAAACACGTTGTCCAATCATTATCGCTCGTTTGACGTTATCACAAAATTTTCTTGGACAATATCTTCAAAACTTTGGACATTTTTAAAAATTTAAAGAAATGTTATGCTATCAACTAAAGGCTTCAATTTTGTATGAGTTGAGAATTTTGTCCAAATTTTTGCTGTCCTGTATTACGTTATTTAAGCACCTTTTCTATGTATCGCTCACCTGTGTAAAAGTTTCAGAAAATTTGCTGTATCATACTGCTTGCGTATTAGTATGTAAATATTAACTCAGAAAGTTTCAGGGTCAATGACAGGTGAAAGAATACAAGAAATTTATATATAGTCATCACCTTTACATTTCTGAAGCCTATATATATACAAGATGTATAAGGCTGCGATCAAATAGAATATGTTAAAAAGCAATATAAAACCAAAAGGAAAGTTAATGTCTTTCAGGAAATATCAATAGTTTGATAAGGTCATCACATCATTATAAAGAAAGAACTTTTTATTTTCTCAATATCGATGCTGGGATAATTTAAGAATGTGATGTCATATTTCCTCAGGCTTAAAGGCTGGTGCATGATTTATCTTCAGACAGCTTACATATTAAGAAAGTTTGCCTTTCGTCCTTTAAGACAGGTTGTTTCTTAAGAAAATGTTGTCTATTAAGATGAAATTTGCATTTTAAGACAGGTTGTCTCTGAAGACAGTTTGCCTCCGAAGACAGTTTGTAAATTGAGACAATTAATGTTGTCTATTTAGTATTAAGACTGAGTTTGCCTTTTAAGACAGGTTGTCTCTGAAGACAGTTTGCTCCCGAAGACAGTTTGTAAATTGAGACATTAAATTGCCTTTTAAGGCAGGTTGTCTTTTAAAACAGTTTGCCTCTGAAAACAGGTTGTTTCGTAAGACATGTCTTCCCAGAAGTATGTTCTGAAGACAGTTATCTAAGGATCAATATAAGAAGCTAATTCAAGGTGTTGGAAGCTATCACGATTGATCACTATCAAAAAAAATGTGCATGATTGTTTCAAATATCATCCCCGTGATATATTTCTGTTTCATACCAAACACAGTTTGAGGATTTGAAAGGTTTTGACATACAGTTTGTGTACAGGTACACCATTAACAGGTAAACTGTTACCAAATTGCCATCAGGTGGACAGGTACCTATATATATATATATATATATATATATACACACCACGGTCAGTACCTACTCTCCGACCCCCAGGATATTACATTAAAGCCTTACTACTCCTAATAGCTGTTTACACCACAATCTTTTAACCCAAGTTATCGCAATTTTAGAAATCGGCCAAATCTAATGATAGCGTATTTGTTTGTGTGTAGACAAATTGAACTATATAAGGCAGACGTTCCGCCTGACTGGTCACGAGTTTAACCGACATGAACAGGGATGGGAATGTTGTCCACTTTGTCATTGTAAACAACACATCTCTGCGTATATCGTGATGCTCCTTACTGACTGTCAGGCTTTGGTATAAGTTTATTGCAGATGTTTTGAATCAACTTCCAGATATACCTTAATATTTTTTAATTTATTCAGAACTTCTTTTATCCGACCTTTGTGTACTCAGGTAAACATACATATATAATCAGCATTATGATTTAACAACATTTCTAATGAAAACAGAGACCTGTGTATCCCAATATCCTGTCTAATCTGACCAATATGTTTGTCCCCAAGGGTGTCAGATTAGACAGGTTTTACTGTATTGATGGTACAGTTTCTGGATGATATTTTCCTTACTAAGGACGAATGGGATTGAAATCCACTGTAACTGATTATCTTATAAACTTAAATGGTGTAATACAAATTGTAAACAGTGATTTTCTTGAATCTAAGTGAAATTCCCTGAAAATGTTACAGATCTGATCATCAGCTCAAACTGAGAATCTCAACTTTCAGTGATTGTGGCACCTCTTGGTGTTTTAATCGAGGGGTTTGTTCATGAAATTAAAATAACTTATAAATGATGGAATGTTTATTATATTGTCTCTATTATTAAGCCATGATTTTATTATTTCACTTATTTTCATTTTTTTTGAGGGCAGAAGTGTCATAATGGAGCATGTGGAGATATTTTAAAATTTTGTGTTTTAAAATTCAAACCATCCCCAAAAATGTAATATCTTAACTTGTTAGAAAATTTTCGAAAAACAGGAAATACGATAATAAAAAAACTCCTGGAAAATTTATCGGAACTTTCTTCTGTGTTGTCCTTTGAGGTTTTTTTTACCTGTATGACCAACAAAAATTAGGTTTGTACTAATGTGATTTTATTTTAAGATCAACTTCATAACAAAAACATCACGCAAAAAGTTTTTAAAAGAGTTCTTGTTACTTGTACTTATTGACAAAAAGTCGAGACTGATATAACGAAAACCAGTGAACTGTATGGCAAAACCTATTTACCTGGTAGTGTGTTAGGAGAACGGCTAGTCATCCCCATAACCCTGGGGTGTAACGATCTCTCTGATGACACCGTCCAGCCATTGTTTACCTCCGTGGGCACTGTATTACCTGTACCCTACCTGACATATTACCTGTACAGGTATATATATAAGCTGTAGGTTACCAAACACTAACGAGAATGGAAATCTTATCCTATTTTTGTGAACAGCAGCAGAAAATCGGGATTGATAAGAGCCGAGACTTGATATGTATCACCAATGCTCCAAGTATTGTGTGCACTGTTCGGGTTTTATGAATGAAGTCGTCAGCACTGTTTGTATATGATCTAATTTCATTTCAATCTGCTGGCTCGAAAACAATTGATATCAAGTCACTGATATTTCTACTTACCTATATATACGATACTGTTAAGGTGTGTATAGGGATCTAATTAGGGGTCCCAGGGTTCTATTTAGGTGAAATACTCCTCAATTAGGGGAAACTCGAAATAGTCAAGGACGGAGGGTAGATAATATTTGTTTTCAATTAAATATTTTAGTAATGTAAAAGTCAAAAAAATAATGTCCTGCTCATGATGCTTATGTTTTGTAACAAGATGAGGAAATCAACACTTGTTCAATTTGTTGTCAAGCTGTAAGTTAAAGATTTTGAAATTGAAGATTTTGATCAGGTGATGGTAAAATTAAAAAGGAAATAGATTACTTATAAAAGTGAGCTTGATTTAACCCTATGCTTAGTAAGATAGTATTTTACCAGAGAATTGTATAAAAGACCTTATATTAGGTATTCTAGTAGTGAGTACACTAGGCCCCTGTTATAGATACAATTGTAGGGAACGTACAATATATTATCTATAGGTACTGTATGTTTGTCTGTGTTCACTGGTCAGCCCACCCCCTTGAAAATAATAGATTTTTTATAATGTCAAGTTCATAAAAGACCTTCGTTGTTAATAGGAGGTTACACCTAGAACACCAAACCTTATATGGGGATTCATAAGACACTTTGCCCCCTAACGTTAAGAGTATAATCCTTGAGTATAATATACCTAGGAATTGTATGTTAATAATTAGTCCATGTTCACTGATAAGTCCACCCTCTTGTAAATCAAATTATATAAATCAATGTCACATCTGATCAATAGTTCTTTTGCATTTAGGGATCAAATTTTGGTATATGGATCAGGTTTTAAATACTGAATATGCATTATGATCATATCACAAAGTTAGCCCAGTGAAGAAACCTTGTTAGTTTGATTTACATAGTGTAACTGTTTATCACATCAAGACGTACAATGAGAAAAGACATCCACAGAGCCTATATAAGAAAGTCACCACTGTTTTCTAAGCTTTAAGCCTGTACATGATTTTTTTTACTTGCGATAATTTGTTACCCAGGCAACAGAACATGATATTAAATGAATTTTGTTTCAAATCACTTGATATAAACCAAACTTTGAAAGAAATTTATAGAGAGCTTAATTGTTTTTTCAGGAAATCATGATATTAACTGTAATGTGACATTAAGTGGAATCCTGTCTATCCAATGAATAGCAATTTTTCAGATATTTTACCATACACTGTTCTTCAACTGTTTACAACCTTGCAGAAAGAGAGTAATTTAAGTAACTGGTTTTGTAGGAGTTGTCTCCCTTGCATCTGGTTTTACATGGTTTAGTAATATGATTTTAATGAACTTCCTATTGCTATCTTTTCAGGCTGAAGATCACCCAAAAGTAGCCCATCGATTTCGACACTACTTTTTTAATCGTCCAAGGACGTGTTTTGTGTGTAAACAGAAAGTTCTTAGTCAAGGGAGTGCTTGTCAAGGTAAGAAAATCGTTCTCATATTTACAACAACAAAACTGAGGCTCATTCTTTTATTAATTTTATGTCATTATTTTCTTTTTGACAACCAATTAAGGATCTTTAAAAGTTCTTAAACATCAGTGATTGGAGGGGGGCACAATGAGTTTCCAAGGGTTTTGTTGTAGACAGAATGCTATTAATTAGAGACATAAATAGTTAGCTGAGGGCTGGACAATGTAAAAATGAGGTTTTTAATTTTAATTTATGCAAAGTCATTTTGAAATTTAAGTTAAGGATACATTAAGCTGATATAATTTGTCATCATACTTGTTTATAGAATAAACAACTAGGGGTTTCTTTTTTTCCATGAAGACATTTGTATTTAGCAAGTTGAAAAAATAATTCTATTGACTTTTCAATCTTAAAAGGTGATGCTATGGAAATTGTAAATTTATTTTGTATGTGTCCAAGAGACGTGAAGCTTCATTAAGTAATGGAATAATAAAAATGTTTTACTTACTTTAAACGGTTTTGGTCTGACTGCAAAACAAGACACCTTGACCATGTAGTATTGATGCAAAATTATAAAAATCACACTGACTTATTTTGTATCCACCTTCCAAAACAATTCCATTCTAGGAAATATGGTTTTGCATGATAGTTTTGACTTGGGAAATGAATTGATGACACATTTGTCGTACTGTAATTGGGGATGCTAAATGGATCACAAAGGGAGACAACTAACATAAATCACAGGTATAATGTGAAGAACATACCATTGAACCCTAACACTAATACTGCTTAACCCTTTCACCCCTATGTAATTTTAGTAGACACTACAATGCATTGATATGGATGACAGTGCTGAAAGGGTTTACTTAATTATTGCATATTGTAACATATTTTCATCCTGTCTAATTTTACCCTCCCATCTTTCTAACATATGTTGGGCCGATGCTCAAATTTCCCTTCTGTTTGAAAGTTTGCTTTAAATACATTTCACTTTCTTGTCCACGGAGAAAAGATCAAACAGGAAGATGTGGGTGAATTTGTCCATTACACATTTTACGAGTAAAGAGAACTTTCAATATCTTGGACACTATATTGGAATCCATGGTTACTTAATGAACAGATTTTACATCCAGTGTCCTGTTCACTGTCGTTACCTATAGCATATGTAAGATGTTTCTGATTAATGCAACATGTAAATAAATATTTTCAAGAAAATGTGGGGTGGTTCTAAAAATCCTGAATTTTGAGAGTTTATAAACAGTTCAATAAAAAAGGGTAGGTTGGGTTTTTAGAATATACTTTTCTTTAGAAATGATTGATTTCAGAAATGAGAGGTTTGAGGGTTTAGAAATGTACTTTTCTTTAGAAATGATTGATTTCAGAAATGAGAGGTTTCGGGGTTTAGAAATATAGCTTTCTTTAGAAATGTTGGAATTATGAAAACAAGTTTTGTTTTAGAAAAAAAAGTGATATCAGAAACTACAATCATTGATTTTGAAAATGATTCATCTTTAGAACATTGGTAATATTTCTTATGTGAACTAGTAGAAATATATGTACGTTTGAAAGGGAATTCTAATTTGGAGAAAGAAGTTATATTATGCATGACATTTAAGAATAATTTCGTTCTATCAAACTAGTGAAGGCGATAAGGCTCGGAAAACTTAAACAGGTGCTCTAGAATTCTGCCTACAGCATTAAACCCATTCTTTTATTTCATGATTTCAAGAAACACAAAAATAAGTGGCTTGTTAAAATCGAAACTCTTAAATTCTTCAAAGAAGCCGGGAATGGAATTGAAACAGTTGAGTTCTTGAGGCATTACTGTGAGATGAATCATGATCACCACCACCTGGTAAATGTCCGACTTCAGTGTTTCTCAACTTCCTGTATTCCAGCATTGGCATTTCTAGGTAATGAGAAAAAAGTCAAGATCCTCCATAACGGTTTGAACTTTCTACCTAAAAAAACAAGTCAGTTGAGCAGTAAATTGAGCCTTGGAGGTGAGCTAGGGTTCCTGAAACATTGCGCAGGTCCCAGAATGCTCTATAAACAATGGAGGCTGGTATCCTTCTCTGAGATTATGTATACAGTTAGAATTTGGTTTACACTTCACCAGCTTTCTCGGGAACAATCGGTTGTCAGATTGAGTAAATATTTATTCTGGTGAAGCTTCCCTCACCTGTGAAAGAAAGTATGCGGGGATATTATGGGATGTAGGCCTATGGAAATATCATGGCCAGCTGTATTGCCACATCTTCACCAAATAGTGTTAAATCAAAAAATATCATATCTTCAATAAGTCAAAAGATATCATGCTTGCCAATTCTCCCTATTTTTGATGGAGACTCTCGATTTTGAACACTGAAATTGAACATTTTCAACCAGTGAATTTCCTATACCATTCCTATCTTCTAAGATCTGCTAATTTCATCTGAAAGAACGGCTCAAAAGATGCCATTATTTAAATGAATTATTGAATTATTTGAGTTATTTGAGGTATTAGACAATAGATGCATTAATACAAACCTTCTCAACCTTCTTTATTTTATTCCACTTACAAGTTAACATTAGCATATCTCATGTACTTAACTTCTGTAAACTTTTAAACATTTCTGAATTCTTCTGGAAACATTTGTGTGAAAATGGACCATGGTATTTTTATGTACTGTAATTTTTCAGCATGGGGATCACACATTGACACATATACCAGGTGTTCATTTAAGCAATGAACTATTCTCAGGTGGCTTTCATAGGCAGTATGGATGCCAACGTGTCAAATCCAAATTCGATGAAGTGTGCACATGTGCTATGGTACTTCATGTTGGATTTGACGTTGTCTAGTTTACATTCATATTGCCTTTGATTGCCAACTGAAAGCAGTTCAATGCTGATGTTTACCATTTTTGAAATCTGTTTATCTCAAAGAAAATTTAATTACACTTATTATTATTCAGCATTTAGTTTAAATAATGTATTTATCATATATACTTGTTCAATGAACGGGACAGCCATCTGTCCGGGGAGAGTCATTGGTATACAATGTAACAACTAATTAAGATGTCAATATTATGATGACGGCAGCAATTGGTGCATGGCATTCATAGCCTGTATGAATGCAATCTGAATTTGGTAGGGTTATTTAGTGGCAATGCCATATGATGATAGCCATATATACCTATTGTTGACCTCAAAGGTCAAATATCATTGACCTCTTGCCTCCTCTACTCCCCAGAGATGTAGGTTAATTAAGAGAGTCTGTCTAGGCCTACATGTACATAAACACACTAGTTTGTTTGGTATTATAGCTATGGACCTAGGCTATTACTATCATGGGCATTTAGGGTGTTTGAAGTTGATAGAAATCCTTTAGAAGTTGTGCATTTCCTGAATGCAGTAATTTATTTTTACAATAATTGAACCATGTCAAAGTTTTATGAACTTTTCTAGGCTTCAGTTAAAACTTTTCCTACAACAAAATTGAAAAGAAAAATCTATTTTAATGAAATCAAAGCCAGAATCATTTAAAAATATAGTATACAATTGTTTCATGGCTATTTGGGGAATAGTCAAAACTATCATCCCGAGGTAGGGGGAAGCCCTGGGGAACTGTTAGCCATAATTTTTTCCATAAAACGTTGTATCAATAGAAATGTCTTCCAGGCTTAGCTCCTTTTTGAAATGCTTGTTCCAGGGCTGTGTAGGACTGATATTTTCTGGAGTATTCTTCATGAAAAAAATGGTCAAAGTTTCAAGTTTAGGGATTCAAGATGGCTGCTGTTGCCTCTGATTGGACAAACATTTAGTATGACTGAATTTCTATTAGACTCAATTTCAACATTGATGAAAATGCAATTGCTATAATGGACCTGCATCTTTTAATTTGTGATTGCAAAAGTCATTTTGGTTTTGCCCTTCTAGTATAGAAATATTTTTATGAATTCTTGATGTGATAAATGAGGTTATTCTGTGCAGGAATAGTATCCCTTTTTATGTTTTTCAGTTTGCAGATATATATGCCACAGACAATGTGAAAATCAGGTAAGGAATTTAGCTTATTTACATTTAGATTTGTTTTCAGAGTGACATTTAAGTGACCTTCAGCTGTCCTTCATTTGTATGAAGGTTACAAGTAAGGTTATAAAGGGAGGTAACACTGACACTATGATGTCTTAAATAGGAAGTTTATTATCATGGATCTTATTTAACACATTTCTGCTAGTAACAGTTTTTTTTCTTTAAATGGTGTAACAAATGAAAATCTATGTTGTACCGATTTCCACTGGAATCTATGTAGTAACATTGTATGGTGTAAGGGGAGGTAACTCTAAATTGTGAATTACATTGTATCGTTGTCAGGGGAAGTAACTCTAAAGTGTGAGTAACATTGTATGATGGTAAAGGGAGATAACTCTTAAGTGTGCCCATATTTTGAGTGTGTACATATATATATATTATCCAGTCATTTATGTTAACCCTTTTCCACTGCTTTTGACAGTAATTTCTTTAAATGCTGTAAACTGCAAAATTTTGGTGTGGTTGTCTCCATATAAACCAATAGAAAATTTGAAATTTACAGTACACAAGTAATAAGTATCCCTGAAAGCCATTGGTGGGTGTGGATGGAAATGTATGCATTATTTGGTCAATTTTCTAATGTCCATCCATTAATGTCAGTTCCAATGCCGTTGACATTTAAGATAAAAAATCTGCTTCATCATCTATCATAGAAATCTTGTTCAGTCTGACTCTTGACAAGGTCATCAGTAACTGTGATGGATGTAAGTGCATTGATGATGGAGACCCAATTAGAGAGCTGACATTTGTGTGTAAATGGGACTCACACACTTTATCCCTTGTATTTAAATATCTCCCATCTGGTCAGTACAGATATCAACTTTTAAAAAGCTGACATCTGATTAAACATATCCATTATAAACCCATCATCTCATGTCTAAGTTTGTATATATCACAGAATAACATTAGGTTACAATGTACATGTATTTGTTAAGTTCTTACATGAATTTGTTTATGACATCTGTTCAAGGCCTCAAATTTCAAAAGTTGACATCTATTTCTACATGGGCTAGAACCTTATATTCCATGTATATTGATTTGAATCGATGATACTTCAATAACAATATCGCCTACTCGTGTGGCCATGCATTTGGTCCTCAGCCAGAAGTGGTCAACATATAAATAGTGGTCAACAACCAGCACTGACCGGGTGATAGGAGTGACCAATGGGCCAATGTTTATATTTGTATATCAATGATATTGACCACCCACGATCATAAATACTGTAAAGTCTATATTTACGACCCTGTCAACTGTCAATGACAAATGGCGGACATTTAAATGCTAAAAGGTTTATGTTGAAATGAAGTTATTTGTTTAAATCTGATACTGCTGAATATTATGACCCAGCATATAGGGATATCATACCAGCGGATGGTAAGAAGTTGGAGGAAACTTATTAATCATTTTTATGATTTTTGGATATGGAATTAAAGATCAGGACAGTTTGTAGCCATCACTTTCAAGTTTACAATGGAAAACTTGGACCACATATAGGGTTAACTCATTCACCCCTACATTTTTAAACTGGACTTGCCCAGCCATAGATATGGTATGGTTCAAATACGACTTTAGGGGTGAATGGGTTAATGGACTCTTAATCCCTTTATAAGGACTTAACCAATTTATAATTTCACAGAATGTTTAGTTTTTAAATTTAGAAAATGTACAGATGCTTGGTCATGCAACTCGCAAATCTATTTATACTGCTGGTTGGTTGGGATTAGAACCCAGACATTCTAGGTCAAGATCATTTGCATTAACACTGTTAGCTGCTTTAGACCTGATCTGCCATCACTGGTGCTGCTGGTTTGTCTTAAATTTCCCTGAAGATTCAAACCCATTTCTGCCGTCACAGCACAAGCATACTGTTACTTCTGTTGGAAGAAGTCTGAATGTAGTGTTGAGTTGAGTCCTCTTTACCCAGAGTCGTACTTTAAGACTGGGTCAGTCACAAGCAACCCCATACCGAAAAAAGTTACAAAAAAGTTACTTCTATTTAGGTACAAAAAAGTTATAACTTTTGATGCTAGATTGGAACCTTGTGAGAAGAGAGTTTCAATCTAGTACTAAAAAG
Source organism: Mizuhopecten yessoensis (assembly GCF_002113885.1). Taxonomy (NCBI): domain Eukaryota; kingdom Metazoa; phylum Mollusca; class Bivalvia; order Pectinida; family Pectinidae; genus Mizuhopecten; species Mizuhopecten yessoensis. Next base: position 594,030 of record NW_018406522.1, on the reverse strand, counting down.
TTACAAAAAGGTATTAAAAAGTTACACTCAAACACTTTGTTCAGTTCAATCATTACTTTATTTGCAAACAAAAGGTACACAAAAGTTACATTTAGCCACTTAAGCACTAGTGAAAAAGGTATCATAAAGTTATAACTTTATTTAGTTACTAAAAAGGTACAAAAAAGTTATGCTTTTCTGAGATACTGAAAA